>NC_142010.1:125913444-126069983 GCF_049901735.1 Notechis scutatus
GATTGTCCCAAAGGGTTTTTTTCAAAAGGCAACTAAACTTCCGAAAACTTTCTTTGGGTCACAGTCTTTTGGTTTCCAAGCCAGGACCTTAACCACTAGAACACACTAGACCAAATTTAAATATGTATTTCAAACACCAGGGTGGAAAGGAAAAAAAAAGGAATGCAAGTATGATCTTCTGTTATGTAAGTCTTCTTTTGAGTCAGAACGGCATTATTTCGCTATAGCTCTATGTAGGTTTGACAGAAAACGCCACCTAAAGCTACAATAATTCTTCATTCTATTGGCAAAGAAGTTTTGGGAGGCTTCTGTGGTACAGATTCCTTCCTAAGAATAACACATAACAGGTAATGCAGTATAGTCTTTTGGAAGAGGTCCCTGTAAAAACGTGGAAGAGGAATGGTACAGAGTACATTAGGTGAAACAGATTGTCCATAAAAGCCCCTTTGATCCAGCAAATGTTTTTTATGAATAAAAATGAATGGCATTTTATTTCCATTTCCTCTTTTGTATGCACCTCCCCTCCCCCTTTCCTCCCATGTGGCTCATGAGGATTCCCTATTGTCTGAAGAAGATTTGGGGAGATTAAAGCATAGGCAGAATGAAAGCGTTCTCCCCTCTGGAGCTTTGCTGGGTGATTGGATTTCAATTTTGATTGTAAAGAGAAACCATTGCATGAAACATTTTTATTTCTGCTTATCAACATTACTTGGAATTCATTTTTTTCTTCCTTGTTAATAATTGCACACCGCTTACCATTTCTGTTTAAGCTTTGGCAAATATATATAATTTATATAGATTTTTAACAGTGACAGTCAGATACTGTTTAACTGACATGCTTAAAGCCAACTAAGTTTACGTGTTATGTACTGCTTTATTTTCTCTTCTTATTGAAGTTAATGTTTAATATATTGCTTTAGCTATGCTTCGATCAATCCTGTTAATATGTTTTTAACCCTATGAATTTGTTTTTCAAGAGTAGGGAGTGTGAGAAGGGAAATTGACAAGCAACTTCGTGTTGTGATGGTCTTTTGAAATATAATTTGATTGATCTCACACCTGTGCTGCAAGTTATGTGCTTCAATATTATATCCATTCCAAACATCTTATTATGTAAATGGTAGTAGGCTCTGTAGATGAAATTGAACCTTATCATTCAGAGTAACATTGCTTACAGTACTAACATGTAAGAATCCATTCCGCTGAATGGTTGTCTATGATTTAACAAATTTAAAAAGTTGGAGGAAGAGTAGATTGCCTCTACTGAGAATTTCCAGACATTTGATTTATAGATTCTATTCTTGCTTCCAAGTTGTTGTTGTTGTTGGATTTTTTTATTTTTTTTTTGGAAAATGCTGATCCCAGCAGGTGGAATTATAAGGATCTGTTTACAGATGGTGCCCTACCTTCAGAATGCCAGCATTCCTTTGGGATCAATGGGGCCCAGCCTCTCTGTTATCTTTCGCCTGGTTGATGCTCGTTTTGGTCTAGACTTGAGCTTTCAGTTCCAATCTAAACAGGATTAGGAAAAGCCCATTAATCTTAATGCCACAGAAACCACAAATAAGTCATGTGTTCAGTTTCATTCTTGACTGGCCTCTTTATAAAGTAAACAGAACTACTTAGGTTTACACAGACAGCCTTTGTTGTATTATTTGCAACACTTTAGGCACAGAATTATCATTTTATTTTATTTGTGAAAAATCTTTGTATGTAAGAAATGTTAGCACTAAAGATTGGCTTTTTAATGCAGGTATGAAATGGGAATTGTTCATATAGATTTAAACTATTTTTGCAATAGCACTGTGTCATATATGCCACTGTTAAGACTTGTTACATCTTTCAAAATGCAAGCAAATAAAAATTGTAAATCAACATTTTTTAAAAATGAGTGAAAAACCAGATCAGACAATGGAGAGAAGGACCTGTACATTGACTACCATGCTGACTGTATCAAAAGTAAGCCACGCAACCCAATACTCAACTTTTACCCTCAACCACAACCCTACCTCAACCCATCCACCATCACCCAAGACTAGGCACGCACGCCCCCAACTACCTCAATTCCAACTACTGCCGGCCTTAAATGCAAACTACTCAATGCAAGAAGCCTCGTGAATAAAATACCTGAATTTCTCTTCCTCCTAAATATGGCTAACTTCGACATTATATTTGTCTGTGAAACATGGCTCAATGCATCTCTCCCCGACTCCATTACCACAGTAAGAGACTATCATGTTTACAGATCAGATCGTGAAAATCGTCGAGGAGGTGGTGTTGCTATATTCTATAAAAATCCTTACATCTAAAAAATATCCAAGTTACCCAGGAGCTTGCCCTTCCTGAAACCATCATCTGTGAACTATCCTCAAATATCACAATTCGATTCTTACTATGTTACAGAGCACCTGATTATGACATCGAACATGTAAACAAGCTAAATACATTACTAACATGGGCTGCATCCTGCCCATACCCTTTTATCCTTCTTGGTGATTTCAATCTACCTCATATTAACTGGACCCTAAATGATTGTACAACTGAAATCATACACACAACCTTCTACAATGCTATTACAAATCTGGGACTGGAACAACTAGTAATCAACAACACTAGACTAAACAACTGCCTCGATCTCATCTTCTGCAACAGTTTGAACCTAATTTACGGAATACAAACTAAAGAACCCTTTTCCAGTAGTGACCACAATATGATCGACTTTTGTCTCAACATACATCCACACAAAAATCACCACAATGATGTAATCCCCTATTGTAACTTCAAAAAGGCAACTATGATCTTATAGACAACGATCTCTCATCCCTTGATTGGCAATCTCTATTCACTGGATGCAATACCGTTGAAGACCATTATAACATATTTTTACTTGAAGTCAAAAGAGTCATCAAACTATATGTTCCAACAACAACTCCCAAAACAAAACAAAAAGCAGATTACCCATATCAATAAGGAAACTTCAATCCAAAAAGAGATCACTCTGGCGGAAAAACAAATCTGGTCACGTTGCCAATTTCAAAAACCGATACAAAAATTTATGCCACCAGATAAAGACTGAATGCACCAATTATCACATTAAACAAGAGGAAAACCTTCTAAGCACCAATTCCACCCGAGCTTTTTACAATTTTGTAAACAACAAACTAAAAGACTCAAGGTCCATCCCTCCCTTGATAGGACCTGATGGTAAAGACTGCAACGACGACACCATTAAAGCCAACATCTTTAACACATTCTTCGGCTCAGTATTTGTAAACAGCAATGGATCATGCCCAGTATTTCCTAGCCGTACCACAGATAACAACAATGATCTAATACATATCGATTTCACAGAAGACAATGTCGAAAAATCACTACGCAATCTAAAACCATCTCTATCTATTGGACCGGATGGAATATGTGCCTACTTCTTAAGAAAGCTATCCACTGCCATAGCCAAACCTCTAAGCATAATCTTTGAAAAATCTTTCAGGACCAGCTCCTTGCCTAACCTATGGTCACAAGCCACAGTCATCCCCATCTTCAAAAAGGGAGACCCAAGCCTAGTTGAAAATTACAGGCCAATCTCCTTATGCTGCGTCACCTGTAAAGTCATGGAATCAATTATTAACCAATCCATCATCCTCCACTTAGAGTCAAACAACCTACTCTCCAATAAACAATTTGGTTTCAGAAAAAACTATCCTGTAATCTGCAACTCTTACACTGCAAAAACATATGGACGACACAACTCGACCAGGGCAAAGCAATTGACGCAATCTACATAGACTTCTGTAAAGCCTTTGATTCAGTGGTACACGACAAACTACTCCTAAAAATAAAATCCTATGGTATCTCTGGACAACTGAATAACTGGATAGAAGCATTCCTGTCAAACAGACAACAAATGGTCAAAATCGGGAGCGTTCTATCAAATCCAGTACCTGTCAATAGTGGTGTCCCCCAGGGCAGTGTTCTAGGACCAACTCTCTTCATACTCTACATAAACGACCTCTGTGATCATATTAAGAGCAATTGCGTTCTCTTCGCTGATGATGTAAAGCTGTTCAATACCACAGACAATACTGCTACCTTACAAAAAGACCTTGACTATGTATCTGAATGGTCAAACAAATGGCAACTCCAAATCTCAACAAATAAATGCTCTGTCTTACATATTGGCAAAAAAAATCAGAAAATAAAATACAAGCTGAATAGTCACGAACTTGTTGATGACCCAAGCTCTGTAAAGGACCTTGGAATACTCACCTCTAATGATCTAAGTGCTAGAGCCCACTGCAACTACATAGCCAAAAAGGCATTAAGAGTTGTTAACCTAATCCTACGTAGTTTTTCTCTGGTAATATCACACTACTAACCAGAGCATACAAAACATTTGCTAGACCAATACTCGAATACAGTTCATCAGTCTGGAACCCTCATTACGTATCTGATATTAGCACAATTGAGAAAGTCCAGAAATATTTCACAAGAAGAGTTCTCCACTCTTCTACTCGTTGTAGAATACCTTATGCCACCAGACTTGAAATTCTAAAACTAGAAAACCTTGAATTACGCCGTCTTCGGTCTGACCTAAGCATGGTATATAAAATCATACATTGCAATGTCCTACCTGTCAATGAATACTTCAGCTTCAACCATAACAACACAAGAGCACACAATAGATACAAACTCAAAGTAAACCGCACCAAACTTGATTGCAGGAAATACGACTTCAGCAATAGAGTGGTCAATGTCTGGAATACTCTACCCGACTCTATAGTCTCTTCCCCAAACCCCAAAAACTTTAACCTTAGACTGTCTACTATTGACCTCACCCCTTTCCTAAGAGGTCTGTAGGGGGCGTGCATAAGCGCACCATCGTGCCTACCGTCCCTGTCCTATTGTTTCTCTTATTCTTTTATTTTTCTTATATGTACCCATTTCATGTATTCACAACTATGTATACACTTATACTTATTATCTTGTAAACAATTGGCAAATAAATAAATAAATAAATAAATAAATAAATAAATAAAATAATTAATTAATATTATAGGATAAATAAAATCCCTGATATGGAGATGCCTTTTACACAGAAGTATCCAATTCTTAGCAATTGACTTATGCTAAATGATAAGGCAAGTGGTAATTATATTTATGGTCTATATTTTCCACACATTTAGTGAATTAAATTTCCCAAAGACTTATCTTTACTAGCAAGATTTATATGTCAGCTTTAAGCAAAGCTTTTAGTGGTGGAAATAGGAGGAAATAACAAAAAAATAGGTGTAGCATACAGGGGAAAAAAACAGCAAATAAAGAAGAAGACTGACATGTTAAAAATAATGTGATAACAAAATATCTGACCAGGCCAAACCATAAGAATGTCACTAGGCAAGTTTCTTTGAGGAGGCAATTCTACAACAGTGGCATCTTAATTGAGAAAGCTCTCTCTCTTTCTGGTCACCACTCATTTACATGGTCCTTAAAGGAGATTCTGTGAAGAAACAAAGCATCTGTTGGTTCTCAGGCACTCAGTTTTGCCAGGACTGAGTTGCTGCTTATTGGCCCTTATTCAGTTTATTATTATTCTTGATATAGTTTCATTATCCTTCATATGAATTTGATGAAGAGAATGGGATGTTATCAGCAAAAAGGTGTTGCTTCGTTGCACCTCCCTATTGCCTTTTCCAATTTATTTTGGTCTTTCAGAACCATGGAGACAACCAAAATCTTGGAGGATCATATAACATTGACATATTCCCTCAGTATCACATTTTGGAGTTACTTCTTTTAGGTAGAAATGGAATTACTATGTCATTGTTTCTCCCAAAAGAATATGGAATAGTAACATTGTAATATTGATATTGGAAGTTGCTAGATATTCCAGAATTAACAAGATCCACATTCCAAATAAATCATCCATTAATATACTGTTAGCAATCTTTGTATTAAGTAATCTTTTCTAACAAAAGTATGTTTTGTGTTCTTCTAGGCAACTATGAGGAACAGATTGAAGGTATAAGATTGTAGCTTGAGGTTATAGAGACATGGTTATAGGAATACCTGTTTACTGAGCTAAAATTTCCAGGGTCAGATTACTTGCATTTTGGAATCTCATCAAACTGCTTTGCACTATCTTGGAGAAATCTTCAGGGAGTTTAGTGATAAGATAAGAGCATCCTACATATTTTCAAAATTCCAAATGCATATATCACTGAATCAAAAAGATTTGTGCAAGATATTCCATAATAATGTTCTAATTTTAATTTTTGTTTTTTGATAGTAAGTCTTCAGTCCAGAGACCGGATAGGTACAGGAGGGCAAGTTGTTGATTGCAGTAGATTATTTGACAATGATTTACCTGATGGGTAAGTTATTTTTTTTTGACAGTTGGAATAAAATAATATATTGCATGTGCCAAACATTGATTTCATTTGTGCTTAATATTTGCAGTGATAACAAAAATGAAAGAATGCTAGTTTAAAATGTATTACACATAAACCTATTTAATAAATAACTTTATGAGCTCAAACATTTTAAAATCAAACTTCTTGTAATGTACACTTTTCTTTCAATACAAAAATATTTAGCTGGGAAGAAAGGAGGACAGCTTCTGGAAGAATTCAGTATTTGAATCACATCACACGAACAACACAGTGGGAGAGACCAACACGGTAAGCATTCTTTGAAAGAGCTAAAGGTATGGTGTGCCTACAACTCTAGTGGTTGTTAATGCTAGGGATTATCCAATTCTAAGTTGATGTGCCATACTGTGTCCTTTCCTCCCAAATTAGAACATTTTCTCACATATTTAATATACATTACATTACTGTACAAAAATATAGAACATATTTGCTCATGAGAATCTTTTCATGGAATCTTGAGAGCAGAGCATCCAAATTAGTTTTCAGTTAAACGAGAGGGTTTTGTTTTTTTTTGAATTCCCCTCTGCAACAAACATTTTGCTAGAATATTTAACATCTCAAACTTCTGCATATGCCTCAAAAGAGTTGCTTATCCCCGTTTTGTTAAGTTTTCCTTAAGTCCTTATTATTTATTTATTTAATATTCAATAATAAGTAATAAAATCAGCAGGAATAAAGGGGTCATATTTATATATACAGATAAACCCTTTTTAAACAGAACTCTGGTTTTTGTTAAATTAATTCAAGGTTTGTTATTAGTTTATATATCCTTTCTAGGAAAGGGAGAAACAAGGGAAACAGTTTTGGACAATGCATTAAAGAAATTATTCCTATTTCGCTTCCAGTTGAGTGGAAGATGGTGACACTTGTGCACCAGTACAAATGCACCAGGATTTTCCTGATTCTTCTATGATTGGTTGTAAAGTTGGCAACTTTATGTGTTATTGCGAATAGGTAGGAAATCAGATTTCTCATCTCCCTTCCCCCCAAGTCTCCTTCATTCCATCTTTAGTACAATGCAAACAGTGTGAACATTTCTCAGTGTGGGGATGGTTTTAGAATTCTTACTATCAAAGGAGGCATTAGTGGTCTCTGTGGCAAGGAGAACTTTTTTCTAACTGCCAACTGTAACCATTCCTTGTCAGGGCTAATCTGGCCTCAGCAATCCTTGTGGTGACAATTTTAGGGCTGGATTACTGGAAATATGCTTTACACAGAATTACCCTGGGAGCTGAACTGGAAACTGCTTCTGGTGTAAAACGTTGCAGCCAGATCATTGAAGGGACATATGAATGTTTTATATCCATCTATAAATCTGTTCATATTCATGTGAAAAAACTTTGGATATTGGTGGTAGATGCTTAAAGAAAAATCTATTTGTCACATGATAATTCATTTGATGGCAGTGCTGAATTTATCAAGAATTTGCTATGCCATAATCCAAGATAATGTCCTCAACACTTGTGCTCTTTTTCACTCCAGCATCCAGCCATCTTGTGCAGCTTACCTTTTAATCCAATTAAATTTTATTTATTTATTAGAATGTGGTTTTCTAGTAATGTGTTTTGAAACTAGTATTTCTTGACACATTACTTAAAACTCTAATTTTAGCCTGCAATTCCCTTTTAATAGAAGAAAGAAATATTGTTGTTTTTCAATAGGCCAGCATCGGAATATTCCAGTCCTGGTAGACCTCTGAGTTGCTTTGTGGATGAGAACACACCTCTTACAGGAATAAATGGTGCAACATGTGGACAGTCATTTGACCCCAGGCTAGCAGAAAGGAGAGTTAGATCTCAGAGGCATAGGAATTACATGAGCAGGACCCACCTGCATACTCCTCCAGATCTACCTGAGGGATATGGTATGTGTTCCTGAAATTGTATAACTATCTTCTTGTCTTTTATAAATAAGAAAGTATCTATTTTTTAAATTGAAGTATGGTGCTGGTGCTAACTATGATGATTTAGCAATTGTGCAACACTAAGGAGATGCTGGGACTTTGTGGTTAGTAAATATTTTAATCAGTGACATTTTCATCTCCATAAAACTCTTACATTACAACCCAGTGTGGTCATAAAAATGGCTAATTTTGAATCAGTACCATTAGGTGAAGTGAACTTTAGGTTTTTTTTAGTGAACTTTAGGTTGTTTTTTTTTAATATGGTATTGCAAAGACCAATAAGGGTATATTTGCCTTTTGTGAATATGGACACATTAGATAAATTGTTTTTAAAAATTTAGAAATCTGAGAGAGGAGGGGGGAGGGAGGGAGGGAGAGAGAGAGAGAGAGAGAGAGAGAGATTTTTTTTTGCCTGGATGAGTGAGAGTCTTCATTGACACAGCAGAAAGTTGTTAATTGATCATTATTATCATTGATCATTATAAATCATTAATGATTTAAATTAAAATGAATTAAATAAAATAGAATTAAGAAGAATGAAAAGCGGTGAGAAGTTATATAGAAGATATAGAATGGTAAATAAGATAGGTAATGGTATATAAGATGAGCACAAATTTAATTGAAGTCCATATAAAGAGAGGTAATCTGGGGCCAAACTACTTTCTTAAAAGAAGTTTTATATTTTTGTGTTTTGTGTGTTCACGTTTGTTTGAGAATTAATAAAACCTCAGAGGAATGTTGGATGAGAATAATGGTAATTAAGTCAGAGACAAATGTAGATGATGATTATAAACTGGATAAATGTAGAAAATAATAATAATAATAATAATAATGAAATTGAATACGAAAAGAGAAATAATGAGAAATTTGCTAAGAGATATTTATATGTCCATATCGAAATGGTGTAAAACAGAATTATGCTGTATAAAATAATATTTTACTTGACTTGTAAAATTAATAATGGAAAGAGGTTTTATGTATTCAATGGTTAATGATGGTTTGTTTGTCTTTAAAATCAATAAAATTTGTTCCAAAAAAAAAAAAAAGTTGTTAATTGATCATAAGACCATTGGGATTCTTCGATCAAATTTAAATAATGTTTGTAACATTTATTGACATGTATTTGCATTTGTCCATATATGATGCTTTTTAAGGGAAGAGAATGAAACGAAGTCTCTCCCCCCACACCAAATTCTTACGATTTACTTGGAAGTTTGTATTGATCTAGCTGGCATTGAGCTGTCCATATGCATGCAGACTCACCCAATATGTACCATTTCTGTATTCAGTGGCTCCGTCTGCAGAATCTGTTAACATATATAGAACACACTAGCAGTTCTGAGCTGGGAATATTTGTAATTTCAGGATTTGTTCTTTTATCTTGTACAGAAATACATTGTTGCTTTGAACAAGGATGAACAATGTATTACTGAAACCTGCATATGAGAAATTCCTGTTAAAGTTAACTCAGATTCACATCTCAATATAGAAAAGTACAGGTAGTCCTTGAATTGCAACCACAATCGAGCCCAAAATTTCCATTGTTAGCAAGACAATTGTTAAGCAATTTTTGCCCCATTTTGCGACCTTTCTAAGATGTTAAATTAATCACTGCAATCGTTAGTAACACGGTCAATAAGTGACTCTGGCTACCCCATTGACTTTGCTTATCAGACGGTTGCAAAAGATGATCACATGACCCTGCAATACTGCAGCTGTCATAAATATGAGCCAGTTGCCAAATGTTCAAATTTTGATCATGTGACCATGGAGATGTGCATTGGTCGTAAGTGTGAAAACGGGTCATACGTCCCTTTTTTCAGTGCTGTTGTAATTTTGAATGGACACTAAACAAATGGTTGTAAGTCAGGGACTACCTGTATGCATTGTAACTCAGCAGTGCCTGAGAATTTTTCTCCATTTGTAGTGCAAAATCTCAGATCACTATAATCACCATAATAATAGGCACTGTCTTTTATTTTAATTCTGCAATAATTTATAATCCTCATGCTATCTCACAAATTCCTTCTCCGGATACCTCCAAGTCACTTTTTTTCATTGGCATTGTAACTTTAAACGGTCACTAAATAAATGGTTGTAAGTCGAGGACTCCTTGTATTCTGCATTCAAATACTTAAGTTATTACAGATATTGGAGACTCTTTATTTCCCCATTTTGTTTTGTGTGCTTACTGTTCAGTATCTTTCCAGTCACTTCAGTGGAATAAAATTCACTGTGGCTGCATGGGAGAACAGCTTTAAAAGGCTCTTTCCCCAAAAATATTATTCTTTTCTTCTCCCCCACCCTTGCAAATGTCTTTATCCCGTGACAGACAGGCAAGTCTCAAGGGAGACTGTTCTGGCTCTGGGAAGGTTAACAGCAGTTAAAAATATAACATAGAAACAGAATAAAGGTTAGGCAAATGTATTGTATAAAAAAATTACCCCAGTCTTGCTTAGACAAACTGATCAAAGTAGTCCAAATCTGGCACCCTTAACAGCTGTTCTAGAAAAGACCAAAATGGAGGATTATGAGGGGAAGTTACACAGATTATAATATGTACGTCTATAATGTCAATGATAATTGGAGATCCAGGGAATGTTCTTTAGAAAAGGAAACAATAATTTGAACTTCCTGATTTATTTTTGCATTGATCATTTCCCAAACAGAGCAAAGGACAACTCAGCAAGGGCAGGTGTATTTCCTACATACTCAAACTGGTGTAAGCACATGGCACGATCCCCGTGTACCTCGGTAAGAAAATAATGTATCTTCATTGGTGCTGGAAATTAAGTAAAGCCCCCTTACAAATAAAATGCAAAACAGCACACACATTTCTAATAATTGCACCCTTGCCCAGTGACAGAATGGTGTGCGTTGTTGTGTGATTCTGTAGACACTCAAATTGAGAACATGGTTCAGAAAACAATGCATTCCGAAAAATCTCAATCTCAATTTAAAAAGAGTA
This sequence comes from Notechis scutatus, assembly GCF_049901735.1. Classification (NCBI taxonomy): domain Eukaryota; kingdom Metazoa; phylum Chordata; class Lepidosauria; order Squamata; family Elapidae; genus Notechis; species Notechis scutatus. The sequence continues at coordinate 125,924,744 of NC_142010.1, forward strand.
GCTTGGGCTGAACACTTGTGTCTGAAAAAGAATGTGTTACATGTCTAATACATTCACAAACATCTGAAGGGGTTTGAATAAGATATTTCTTTGATCAGAAATGAAATTAATTAAACCTAAATTTATTACTTACTTGCCTCCAAGTTTCTTACCAAAGAAAGTCAAATCAGTAAAGATTTTTTGCTAATGTAAATGGCTTTTGTTAGTGGATTTAAGAGAGAGGCACTGCACCCTGCTCTTTACATTCAGAGAAATCTCTGAAGCAGCTCTTGGGGTACATGGAGACCTGTGAGGTCTTGGGAACCGAAGATGGTCTTATCACTCAAAACAGACTTCCACTTATTAACTTTTAAAGTATAAAACTTGTAGGAAGTGAGCTGAAATCTAAATTTTATAGTTTATTTTTTCTTTAACATTAATGAATACTGATATGATTTCAATAGTGTTAACTGCTTACACACCTAAAGCTAACTTACCTAGTTTTTTATCTGGTAAATGATGTAATAGTTAAAGCACTGTGCTGGGTCTGTGGAGACCCATATTCAGGTCCCTATGGAGTTATGAAATGTACTGTGTAATCTTGGATTGCTTCCTGTTGTCTAATCTATCCTGCCTCACATAATTGTTCTGGGGGTGGGAGGTGAAACATGTACAGTGCAGGATATAGAAATAATAAGTAAATGGAAGGCTTCTTTTACAAACATTAAAAGGTATTAATCATACTGTATTGAGAAAACTTGTATTCATTTAGGGCAGGAGTGTCAAACTCAAGGCCCGCAGACCGGATCCTGCCCACAGGGTGCTTAGATCTGACCCGCAGGGCTGCCCTGGAAACAGCAAAGGACTGGCCCTCAGTGCCTCTGTCAGTGAAACGGAGCTCTGTTTTCACTGGCAGAGGACTGCAGGACGTTGAGTTGGCCATGCCTACCCTGGCCACGCCCACTCAGCCCTCCGAGGTCAAACACAACCTGATGTGGCCCTTAATGAAATCAAGTTTGACACCCCTGATCTAGGGCTTGTCATTCTTTCTCATGGTTAGTCTACATGGTGGGTTAAAGTCACGTGGTGTACTGCAAGCTTATATAAACTCTATAGAAAATAAGGTCTGTTTTCAACTTTAGAAAAATCATTTCAAGTATCCTTAAAAAATTAAAAAGACTTGTTAAAATCATGACTAAAGATAAAATCAGTGTTAAACCCCTATAGTAAGGGTGGCTTTTAAATACTTACATATTTCTAGTAGGAATTATGCTGATTAAAGGAATATTAATTTATTTTTTAAAAAAAACAGTATAGCTTTCGTGTGATAACAGCGTTTCCAAGGCACGTGCAGTGCAGTGTCTTTCTAAAGAGTATGTTTTTTTCTTTTACTTTTGTGGACTTACTCCCAGGGACTAGAGATTTCAACTGAAGAGATAATGTTTCTGAAACAATGCATATGCACAGACTTCATGGAATAGTTATGTTACATTTCTGCCTGTTTGGCTCAGAAGCCCTATGCTGAGATATTCCTCGTTTCTATTTGTTTTTTGCAGGGATCTTAGCAACATCAATTGTGAAGAACTTGGGCCTTTGCCTCCTGGATGGGAAATCCGAAACACAGCCACAGGCAGAGTTTATTTTGTTGATCATAACAACAGGACCACACAGTTTACAGATCCACGACTATCAGCTAACTTGCACCTGGTTCTAAAGTGAGTTAATGTCACTGATGTCACCAATATGTGGCTAATAACATTTAGAGCATTTAAGGTAGTTTTCCAGGAATATCTCTTATGCCTCTTAATGTCTACATGTGCATTTTAGATTAACTTAATCTATAGCAGAATGTTTGATCTGCTGTAGGCATGGATTAGCTTGTGTCATGGAGGCTAATGCTCTAGAAAAGAGCACGTTGAAATTGTGTTCTATTTGATAAGTCACTGATTTGTAAAGGGGTGTTAGGAATGTTACCATTTTTGTTAATCATTGGTTATATTTTATTTTTAATGTTATGAAAAAAAAACCATGTTCTGTATTTCTTCTGTTTCTGACAACCAGGTATCTCCTTAATTTCTTTTGCATCTGTCCAAATTAAAATAGAAAAACCTAAGATATACGAAGCATAGAAAGAATAGAAAGAAAGGAGAAAAGGAAAAAATTAGATTCAGTGTCATTCTCAATGTTGGAAGATTGGTACTTGACTTAAAGTATAGAATACTAATTTATATATAAGATGAGAAAATTTCTCTATGCTAATTGAAATTGGCTCTCTGGTAATAAAGTATGATTTATATTTTCATGGGTAACTAATCTAGATGGGGATTTTTCAGGAATATCTGATTACATGCTTTCTAAGGAAATTAACATCTTACATAGTTTTAAATTAAACTCTAAGAGTGTTTTTCTGTTGATGGAGTTGAAACAGGGGGACCTAAGGAAGCATTTTTAATACAAAAAATCGTTTTTTTTTCTGCACCAGAAATTTTTCAGTTTTGCACCTGCATTTAATACTTCTATTCTTCCCAAGAGCAAAATTTGAGCAGAATTTGCTATTGTCTAGACACAATTATTTATCATTTCAGATCTCCCTAGAATATAGTTTCTGAACTCTAATACCTTTATATCCCAACTGTAAATTTTAACTCATTAGGTATTTAACACCCAATTCAGAAACTATCTTTCTTTACTTTTTTTCTTAACAAAAGCCTCACAGATATGACTCAGCTTTATTAATCTGTTTATTGCAGATAAGAATAAAACAGTATACTGGTGGAAGATTTATCCACTTCAATACATTGAAATTAAAGTCCTTATATAAGTTCAGGGTTTAAATTCAAGGCTTTTTCCTCCTGCCTTTCCAAGTCAATAGATAGCTATCCATTCTCTTGATGGCCTTGGAAAATATACTGTATGATCTATACTGAGGTCTGGGAACTGCTGGTTTCTGTTTTGCCAGCTTCATTCTGCAGATGTGGATAATAGTTGCGTGTTCACTTGAGTCTCTTTTTAAAAAAGTGTTAAAACTGTTTTCACAGAACAATATTTGGGAATAGGACTCTGGAAGATAAATTTCTTAGTTTGATGAACCCAAAGCAGGTTACAAATTATCTAAAAACATTTGATTTTTATATACCTGTTTTAAAATGTAATTACAATTTTTTAGAAAATCTTTTGCTTTGCATAGCTGTTCAAATCTGGTTTATCTATTTACTGACCAACGTGGAATTACAGCAGACTTCTATCTGCTATCTGGAGCAAACGCCAAGCACTTTCCAAAGACTTAAAAATAGGCATTTTTTGACTAACGATCAGTATAGAATATAATTTGTGTTTCATGTAGGCTAACGAAAAGGTTTAACAAAATAGGCTTCTTGCAACAGAAAAAACATTCTATTTGTCAGGTTCTAAAATCACAGGTGGTTTTTTTTTTGCACTTCCCAAGCTACATACTTTATTTTTTCCTTTATGCATCTGTCTTTCATTGTGAAAGGATTTCAGAAATTCAGCTAGCAGTGTCATCAGCAAAAGTATAGTATCTGATTAATTTTATACAGCATTTGTTCCTTTATGATATACCACATAGGATAAATGAAGATATTTTCTTCTCGTGTTTGCACTAAAGAAAACAAGTTGGTTGTTTCTGTATATTGAAAACCAGTTACGAGTGTCTCACCCAATAGGTAACCCATTCCCAAACTCAACTGGAGAGCCTATTTGGTTTGGCATTTAATGCATCTGGCTAGAAACCAGGAGCCTGGGAGTTCTAGTCCTGCCTTAGGCATGAAAGCAATGTGGATGACTTTGGACCAATCATTCTCTCAGCCCAACTCACTTCACAAGGTTGTTGTTGTGGAGAAAGTCAGTCAAATAATTTCAGCAGACAGGGTACAGGAGAAGGGCCTTCTCTGCTGTGGCTCCTGCCCTTTGGAACATCTTATTCCCTGAGGTTATATTGGCTCTTATTCTTCTGACCTTCTGCAAGAGCCTGAAGACCTGGCACTGCCAGATGGCTTGGAACCCTTTGGGGGGTACATCACAGTGAAGGTGGTTGTGAAATAAGAGACAACCCCACCTACACCCTCACATCCTACTTCCTGCCCCCATCTTTTAAGTATCATTTTACCTGTGATTGTAATTCTATTTTTATTGCTTTAAACATATTTATCTTTTATGATTTTAATGCTGTAAGCCACCCATAGTTGTTTTGAAACGAAATCAATATAAAATAATAAAATAAGATAAAACAATAAAATTAAATTAAATTAAAAATATAGTATTATTAGGTATGTTTGCCACAGTGAGTTACTTATAAAGGTGGGATAAAGATAAATAAATAAAAATCCAGATTTTTAAAGGCAGACTAAATGATTCCTGGAGTGGGAACACTCTTCCAAAAGACTGGAGCATTTGACATACCACATTTGCTACCTTTAATTTATTCCTTTAATTTCTACCTTTAATAACCTAAATATATTGACTCCTGAGAACATAAAAAAGCTCATTTTTTAAAAATCCAGTTGAAAGTTCCTGAGAAATGCTTCATTTTGTTATTCTGCCATTCCATTAAAGCAGATAAGTTTATACATAATCTTATTCTTAAACTGAAGGTAAAATAGAATTGCTTATTATGACTGCTGACAGCAGAAAACTTGTGGCTGGAAGAACAGAAAATTCTGTCTGCCAGAATGAAGTTTAAAAACAGCAGCCACAATTTTATTACTTGGCAGAAACCGACAAACAGGGGAAGAAAGCATTTGTTGATGATGTCTTGACCTGGCTGCTTCTGGTTTATGTTGGCTGCTGCTTTGTATCCAGGTTGGCAACAGTGGTTTTTGATATTAGTAAGCATGGTTGGCAAACGTCTGTTCACAGTAAACAAGACATCTTGGCTGCCATGGTCAATGCCTGGTACTGAAAATGTCAATTATAAGAGCAACAGCCATCTCTTTGTAATGAACAAGATGCTTTCATCCCTTATGATACTATCTAAACATTCTTATTCCATTAATCAGTGATTACTTAGTTTATAGCAGGGTTCTCATATCATAACGCAGAAAAATCTGAGAATTAAAGAAAGAGAGCTCTAATATGATTCTTGCAACTATATTAACCAGATAAGGGTTAAAAAGAAGAAACAAAACTAAATGACTTGCATTCCTATCACAAGCTATCACTAGTCAAATGGTGCTGTCTGAGGAAATCTAATCCTGATTAGGATTGCACAGTCTTGACCAATTGGCATTAACTTTTATGAAGATGAGTTATTGAGCAATAGATTGACTTCATGATATTCTTTAAATTTTATTAAGTATCCTGAGATGCTAATAAAGATGGGAGCACTTACAACATTATATAACTAATTACAAATAAACAGTAGGTTGGAAATTTGAAAATTTATGTCCACTATTATTATTTGTTCAACCTAACAGTTAATTGAACACGTCCCTAAAATTTGCTTTGGTTTATCCACTGATAGATTTATCTGTGAATATATATGATAATAATTAAGATTATATATTAATGGATAAGATCATTCGCAGATGAGCCAACCTTTGAATTTGTAACCAAATGCCACAAAAATGAATAAGCCAGGTGAAAATTATGACACACTAAATTTCAAGTGTTGATTTATCTGGGAGTGGTATATTTTTCTTGATATTTAAAAATTGAGGGTCATCTTATCTATGAATGAACTTATCCACATGTATATTTGTTTAAGTCTTTACTGAATTTTTTATCAACATTTTGATAAACAGTAAATCCATGTTTATGTTCTATTACCTATCGGAATTATTGTGTTCCATCTATATTTGCCTCTCATTTCTCATAAAGTTAATGAATTTGATTGACATGGTTGGCTTTGTTTATCATTGGCTTCTGCTAATAATTGGAAGAGGCAATGAATTATGTTTCTCTACATTTTGGCTACTAAGAACTATATTACTTTCACAGTTTCATCTGACATTTCATATAGTCTTTTAAACAATCAGATTTAGACATTTTTCTTAGCAAAACTTTTATTCTGAAATAATGTTTTTTCTACTTAAAATGCTGCAGATTTTGGCATGAGTTTGTAACTATAAAAAATGTCAGAAGGTCCTACCTTGAATATATCATGTTTTCATCCCTTACTGTCTGAACATAGTTTTAAAACATTTTCCTTAATAGCTAGTGAAAATATTCATTTATCTGTGCCAATTGTAAAATTGCCTACATTCCTGTGGTTAAGACAAATTCAGGTACAGTCGATATCATCTTAGCCAAACTCTCTACAAGCATTTTTGTAAATTAACTTTTCAAGAAAAGCAATTAAAATGTATGATGGTATTCTCCTTTTATATTATTTATGTTTGGACACACCTGAAAATCTTGAAAAAATAGGTCAATTTGAGACATTTTGAGCAGTGTCCATATTGTGATCTATTTATTTTCTTTATAAATAAAGGAGTTGAAATGTTCAGTATTAAAAGAAACAGGAGTATGTACTCTTCCAGGCTCCTTCAGAGAATTTTGATAAAAGAGCACACTGAATATTTTCCCACAACATGTTAGCTCACATGCATTTTATGGAGGCTGTGGAAATGAGAATCACTGGAAGTCTTGGAATCTAGAACGTCAAAAGTTGCTCTGTTTCTTTTCAGCCGTCAAAATCAACTTAAAGATCAACCACAACAGCAGCAACAAGTTGTTTCCCTGTGCCAACTTTCAGACGAGGCTGAATGTCTTACTGTGCCAAGGTACAAACGGGATTTAGTACAGAAACTCAAGATTTTGAGACAAGAGCTCTCCCAGCAGCAGCCCCAAGCTGGACACTGCCGTATAGAGGTCTCCAGGGAAGAAATTTTTGAGGTAATGTGAGAACTATAAATTACTGCTGAATTAAAATAAAAGCCAGTGCTTATTATGGTGATCTGGGATTTTGCACTACAAATGGAGGAAAATTCTTAAGGCATTATTGAGCTACAATCCATACAGGTAGTCCTTGGCTTGCAGCCATTTGTTTAGTGACTATTCAAGGTTCTATTGGCACAGAAAAAAAGTGACATATGACTATTGTCACACTTATGACCGTTTCAGTATCCCTGTGATCAAAATTCAGACGATTGGCAATTGGCATGTATTTATGACAGTTGCAGTGTCCTGGAGTCATGTGATCACCTTTTGCGACCCTCTGACAAGCAACGTCATTAAAGAAGCCAGATTCACTTAATAGCTATGTTACTAACTTAACAACTGCCGTGTTTCACTTAACAACCCTGGCAAGAAAGTTTAGTTTTTTTAGTTTACTTTATTGTCATTGCACCTCATACAACAAAATTAAATACCCTTCAGTGTACATTATGACTATGAAAATAAACACAAACACACATCCTTCACATTCTATATATTGAATTGAAAACCCCTGATATTGCAATAATATTTCACTATACAGTAGAATTCAACAGTGCTACTGCCCTGGGATAGAAGCTGTTTTTCAGATTATAATATTAAGAAAGATCATAAAATGGGGTAAAACTCACCTAGCAACAGAAATTTTGGGCTCAATTGTGTCTGTGAGTCAAGGACTACCTGTATTTTGAGATTCAGTAGTGCCTTATGGAGACAGCATCCTTCTGGTAAAGTCTGAAATTAACTTGTTTATTTTCTGTACAGACTTTTTCAGAATTAAGTGATTTTTCTTCAATTGATAGGACGTACATTAGAATAAATATGGATAAGACCAAACAACATAATTTTGTAGGGTGGTTTCTGGGGATTTTTCAGGAATTGTGGAAATTATATTAGAAGAGTATAGGTTTCCTATAAAAATATAAAAGACATTTTTTTCCTTAAGTAAACGAGATACTGAACAGAACTTACTGTTTGTACTTGAATGTATAAACCTTTGCAAGCAGCATCTCTGAACACTAATGGCTCTTTTATTGATCTGATAATTAAGAATATAACTTTACTAATTAAAGCAGTAGTGTAAATTTTATACAGTCTAGTTCAAGTTGAAAACATAGTATTTGGCTAATAGCTACCTAATGTAATTGCAGGAATCTTATAGACAAGTCATGAAGATGAGACCGAAAGACTTATGGAAGAGATTAATGATAAAATTTCGTGGGGAAGAAGGCCTTGATTATGGAGGTGTTGCCAGGTAAATAATAAATCCAGCTTAAAATATATAATACTTTAGCTTGTGTTTTTTTTAAAAAAATATGATGATAATTGAACTAACTTTAGATCCTAGTACCTTTGAGAGCAGTATTGGAGGCAATGTTCTGCAATTTTTGGTAAATTTAAATGCAAAGGAGGTCTCCCTTCAAGTTAGTTAGCATACTGGTAGCATTTCATGGGCCTTTAATTTGACATCTTTTTAGAGTGCAATATATATAACGTAACAAGGTATTCATCAGTTCTTAGCTGTGTTCTAGAATGAAGCCTTTTATGCTCATAGCCTTTTGACCTCCTTTGAAAGGCCATTGATCTTGGAAACTTATATGCTCAAAGCTTGTTTTTTACTACCTCAAATTGGGAAGTATGACCAATAAAGAACTGACAAGGGCTAAGAACAGATAAAAATTTAAAGTCAAGCTCAAGTCCTACTCATTTAATAAAAGAGTCCGTATTAATCACAGTACAACAGAAGTTTCCCATTGTATTCTTCTGGAGAGGTTTTTGACTTCCTAGTCCAACCTGCCAAAATTTTTACAAACCTGAGTAGTTCTTGGTAGTCTCTCACCCAAATATTAAGTAACTTTGACTTTCAACTTGACTTTGTCTTTCAACTTTGATTTTGGCCAAGATTGTTTAAGAGTTGGTAAGTTTCTTGAATGTGCTTGTATCCACAGTAATTATAACAATTTTAGAGTAGTTATTGCACTGAAATATTTAAGTTTATAAAATATTTAGTGTAAAATTATTTACACTAATAAGGCTCCACCTTGTGGTCATGTTTCATAAAGCAAAGAAGCTTTACCTAACTGCCTGGTTTTCCTTGAAATTGTATTGTTTTAAATACTAGATATGATCTAATCCATTATAGGTAAATTCTGGAGTGGGAAAATGAAAAAAAAGAAACAACAGGAAGGTAAATGGTAGTTGAGGAAAATGGATTCAAAGGGAAAATAATTTTGGATTTATTTATTTAGCGTATGGCAAATACGTGGACTTTTAGTGGTTCAAATGTTAATGTCCAACCCACCTAGCCATTCAAGGACATGGTGGTCTATGTTGAAAAAAAATCAGACATTGGGCCGAAGTAAGCTCTTGATGGACATTCAGACACAATGTGAAGGATATTTTGTCGAGGAGCACCACAGTCACACTGAGGGGTAGAGATAAGACCCCACTTAAACAATGAGTCCTGGCAGACACCATGTTGGGTACGGACCCTGTTCAGAGTTGACCAGTGCTGGTGAGAAAGCTCAAAGCCTGGCACCTTTTGTGTAAGATCATCTGTGTAACTGCCTGTATCTGGGTGTTTAGCAGCCCAGTTGGCTTTCCACTGTGTGTTGATGTCAAAGTTGTTAGACAGCTGTTGAGTGAGTGCCAGAGAGGGCTTCCTGGATTTAAGCCTGCCAATTAATAGATGAGGAAGATCAGCGTGCACAGGAAGAAGAGGGTTTCTCATAGTTTTGTTGTACTCCTTCACTAAGGCTTCCTGCCTTCATAGAGCTGGTGGTGCAGTGTGGCTCAAGATGGGGAGCCAGCAAGTAGGAGTAGATTTTATGCAGTCACTAATAATTTTGGAGACCAACAGCTACAGTTCCAGCTATAGCCTTTCCTAGTTTCTTGAACAATTCTCTCACGTACAACTAAAGAAGTGAGGAATGGCTACCCAGGGGTGGTTCTTAATCTTCTGTATTTGCACTGTGCATAGATATCAACTGGTGCTTTATGAGCCTTGTACTCAGGAGGAGCATATCTTCTTCCTTCCATTCAAATTTAATCCACATATTTCTTTAGTAACATGTTACCTCTATTTTAAAAGTAGAATAGGGTGCTTCTAAGTAATGTTTGGCAGTTGCCTTCCAATTCAGTTCATTTTGGCATGAACCTATGGGCAATGAGATCAGAGCCATTAATTACCAAGGGAAACACATTTATTTAGCACTTCGAAATGTAAACTTTTAACATAATAGCAAGTGATAGCATATTTAAACATATTTTAGCATGCTGAGGCTGAGTTGAACCATATGCCATGAGACTGTCATAATCAGAATTACATTTCCAGTGAGCAGAAGCAGTGAAAAATGTTTCACGGTAATTTAAATTCCTGAGACATACTTTTGTGCCCTTAAATTAATATCCTGTATTTTAAATCTAAAAAAGAAATACCAACAGTTCTAATTGGATTAATGATTTTTTTTCTTTTACCTTCCTTTAAAATTGTACATACAATTTTAAATAGAAAAAAAAATCATTCAATTTAGCTAAAAAGCTGTTTTTTCTTTTTTCTTCTCTGAATAAATACAATGTTAACCCTTTAAGTGTTTGTCTCTTTTTGTGAAATGCAAAATAATAAAATACAGCCTGGATCCTAGAATATAACTACCGTATATACTCGAGTATAAGTCGACCTGAATATAAGCCGAGGCACCTAATTTTACACAAAAAAAACTGGGAAAACTTATTGACTCAGTATAAGCCGAGGGTGGGAAATGCAGCAGCTACTGGTAAATTTCAAAAATAAAAATAATTACTTTGGGAAACGATCTCACTATCTCACGTCGCCTCGGGAAGGGAAAGGCAAAGCGCTTTTTGCCTTTCCCTTCCCGGCTGGGGCTGTTGGGAGTCGCTGCCGACGGAGCGGCCCCAGTCCCGCCGCCGGGAAGGGAAAGGCAAAGCGCTTTTGCCTTTCCCTTCCCGGCTGGGGCTGTTGGGAGTCGCTGCCGCCTGCCTTCCCTTCCCGGCTGGGGCTGTTGGGTGTCGCCGCCACCTGCCTTTCCCTTCCCGGCTGGGGCTGTTGGGAGTCGCCGCCGCCTGCCTTTCCCTTCCCGGCTGGGGCTGTTGGGAGTCGCCGCCACCTGCCTTCCCTTCCCGGCTGGGGCTGTTGGGAGTCGCCGCCGCCTGCCTTCCCTTCCCGGCTGGGGCTGTTGGGAGTCGCTGCCGCCTGCCTTTCCCTTCCCGGCTGGGGCTGTTGGGAGTCGCTGCCGCCGGAGCGGCCCCAGTCCCGCGTCGCCTCGGGAAGGGAAAGGCCACGGCTTGGAAGGCCGCCGCTGGAGCGAAGCTGCGCGCAGCCGCTGTGCTAGCATCGGATCGGGCGCGCCGGACGGTTCCGACCGAGCCCCGAGCATCGTCTTTGGCGCCCGCCCAGCGCCGCGGAGCTCCCTGTACCGGGAGAAGGGGAAGACCCCCGGGCGGGGCAGGGAGAGGAGCTTCTCCCGCCCGCCCTCTTCCGCGCCCACCGGTGTCCCCGCAGGACGACCCCCGCCCGCAGTCGCCGCCGCTTGAAAGAGACGGGCGGGGTGGGTAGAAAGGCGCTGGGCGCCCTTGGAGGAGAAGGTCCCGCGTTCGCCTGTCTGCCCGCGGATGTCAGCGGAGCAGCCGCTGCTACAGGTCTACAGTTTACTGCCATCGCCCTCAAAAGGGGGGCAACCGGACAGGGAATCCGAGGGCAGCGCTCGTTGCGTGCCGGAGGCGATAAGCCCCGCTCGGGTGGACGTGTTTGCCCAGAGACCCCGGACGAAGCAGCGACAAAGCTCCGCTGACATTCCCTTCCCGAGGCGGCGGGACTGGGGCCGCTCCGGCGGCAGCGACTCCACACCATTTTTTTTTTCAGAGGGGAATCTGACTCGAGTATAAGCCGAGGGGGATTTTTTCAGCACAAAAAATGGGCTGAAAAACTCGGCTTATACTCGAGTATATACGGTATATAATTTCTACCAACGTTTTCTTCCCTGTGTACTTTCTTACTTTACAGAATACTTCTCTGGAAATACAGCTAGTCCTTGACTTACAGCTGTTCGTTTAGTATCATTCAAAGTTACAAAGGCACTGAAAAAAAATATTTATGAACATTTTTTACATGACCATTGCAGACCATTATGATCATTTTTTTACATGACCATTCACATGATTGAATTTCAGACGCTTGGCAACTGGCATGTATTTATGATGGTTGCAGGTGTCCCGGGGTCATGTGATCAGCTTTTGTGTCCCTTCTGACAACCAGAGTTAACGGGGAAGCCACGTTTGCTTAACAACCGTGGTATAACAACAGCAGTGATTCACTTAATAAGTGTGGCAAAAAAAAAGTCGTAAAATGAGGCAAAATTCATTTAGCAACTGTCTTGCTTAACCACAGAAATGTTGAGTTCAATTCTGGTCATAACTCAAGGACTACTTGTATGTATAAAATGCTAGGGAAAGAACTAAAGCTGCTTCTCTCTTTTCTTGCCACCATAATGCTGCATAGCAGTGGTGGGTTTCAAAGTGGTTTACCACTGGTTTGGTGGGTGTGGCTTGGTGGGCATGCTTTGCACGTGCGCACACACACTTTTTGCATGCACACACGCCAAACACGCACTTTGCGCATGTGCAGAGGCTTTCCTACTCACCTCCTGCAATCCTGCACTCTCCCTGTAACTTCAACAGCTGACACGCACAATTGCTGTGCTGTGCAAAGCAGCTGCACTTCAAAAGCAGGAAATAAAGGTCAGTATGGGAGCCGGGTGGGCAGGTGGGCCCAACTGCAGAGCTTCGGAGAGACTCGGGGCAAACTGTTCTTTGCCAGCTGATCTTCGTTGCTACCGGTACACTAGAACCGGGCTGAACCGGTAGCATACCGCCACTGCTGCATAGTCTTTGTCCCATCTCTTTCTTCCAAAATTTCATTTTTTGCCCTACCTTCTTCCAAAATTTGACAAAACATCTTGTATAGATTTAAACACTTGTTGGCAGCTATTTTCCCAGGATTTTGCAAGCAATATACCCATAGCATGTATATAGTAACTGAATTGTTCCTTGACACAAATGGAGTATGAAATGATGAAAGCTCAGGCAAGCCAGCAAGATGCTGAATTCAGACATCATAAAGTGTTGGCCTTAAGGCACAATAATAAATAATTGCTGTTTCATCTTCGGGTCATATTATCGCCTTTTGCCTAAGGCTTCATTGAAAGCTGTTTTTTTGTGCAATGCTTGTGTTTCCTTCAGAGAATGGCTGTATTTGCTGTCCCATGAAATGCTGAATCCATATTATGGCCTCTTCCAGTATTCCCGTGATGACATCTATACTTTACAGATAAATCCAGATTCTGCTGTTAACCCGGTATGACAAAATACTTTAAGGCTTATGCTGTATTTGTCCAGCAAGTTTAAATAAATGTGAGCCATTAGATTAAAAAAATGGATGGGCACAAATCTTCTAAAACGTTTATGTTGTAAGAAATCATTAGGCTAAATATAAGGATATTATATTATGTGGTGGCGCAGTGGTTATAATGCAGTACTGCAGGCTAATTCTGCAGACTGCTGAGTGCCAGCAGTTTGGCAGTTCGATCCTGACCGGCTCAAGGTTGACTCAGCCTTCCATCCTTCTGAGGTTGGTAAAATGAGGACCCAGATTGTTGGGGGCAATGTGCTTGTTCTGTAGACCGCTTAGAGAGGACTGTAAAGTCTTAAGTGTTATTGCTATTATCTAATCGTAAGATTAGCTAGAAAATGAGTTTTTGAATGAAAATAATTTATATACATTTGGGTGTTTCTTGGTGGAAGTAAAATAAATGCTTTTATTACTCTTACTTGTGATATTTGACAGAACCTGCTGTATGCTTAGAAATTGTGCTAGAAGAATCTGATTTGATCCTGATTATATACATTCTTTCACTTCCAGGAACATTTATCCTACTTCCATTTTGTTGGTCGAATCATGGGGATGGCTGTGTTTCACGGACATTATATTGATGGTGGCTTTACATTGCCTTTTTATAAACAGCTGCTAGGAAAGCCAATTACATTGGATGACATGGAATTAGTTGACCCAGATCTTCACAACAGCTTAGTATGGATACTGTATGTATTTATCCCTTTAAAATTATACTATTTCTGGAATGGGGGTATATACTGCTCATTTTTTTTTAGTGGCTGTTTTGTTAAACCAATTTTAAATTAGGATTATTTAAATTCTTTAAAGTATCCATTCATTGTGTCTTGCAGCTTATTATTTCTTTAGAGATACTCTGTGGGAAAAATATGCATTTAAGGATGCATTTGAAGCATTTTTTTTACTTTTCTTATATTCATTAGTGTTCCAAAATTTCTCTCATATACTTGAATTTACTACACACTGTATCCCTCCATTAATTCAGTAGTTTCCACACATTATGTGTATCAACCCTAGCAATGAATCTACCACATGCCAGAAATTCATCATCCTTTCGCCTCTAAACTAAACTAAAAATAGGAGAAATAATGTCATTTTAGTTCTGTAAATGTTTGAGAGCCAGTGGGGAGACTGATACCTTTGAAAAGTCTAAACTTTGAGTGAAAAGGTTCTTCATATTTCAGAATGTTTTAGAATTTAATTTATTCTTTTATGAGGAAAATTTAGTGAAGAAGAAGAAGCAAATACGCTACCTATTTAGATTGATATTGTAGAGAGAGCTCTATGGAAGTAAATATTTGTTATTATTTTGAGACTAAAAATGTATAGTATGCCTAGACATTTACATTTTACATTTACATTAACATTTCCATGTTTTTTTCAGGGAGAATGATATTACAGGAGTTTTAGACCATACATTTTGTGTGGAGCACAATGCATATGGCGAAATCATACAGCACGAACTTAAGCCCAATGGCAAAAGCATTCCTGTCACAGAAGAGAGTAAAAAAGAATATGTCAGGTATTTCAAAGGTTTACTTGTTAGTGCTGTTATGTCCAGAGAGAATTGTTTTATATATATATAAATTAATAAGGTGCATTTAGCATCTAAATGTTTTGAATTCCTTTTTTAAAATGATATTTTTATTTCCTTCTCCCTACATCTTAGAACAGTTATTTTGGGTGACAGAATCTGCAGTTTGTGGACAGAAAAAAATTTAAAGTGATAATTGTATTTTTTTTTTTATAGGTTGTATGTAAACTGGCGATTTTTAAGAGGAATTGAAGCTCAGTTCCTGGCTCTGCAGAAGGGTTTTAATGAAGTAATTCCACAGCATCTGCTGAAGACATTTGATGAGAAGGAACTAGAGGTTAGTATGTTAATTATCAATGTTTTTCTTCTATATGAGATGTCTGGGAACTTTCCCTCCTTTCCGATGCATTTGCAGCAAAAATCATGCAGACACATAGAATATGTAGACTCTCAGATAAACACAAGAGAGGCACAAACTTATGCTTTGTAAATGTGGCCAGTAATCAGAGCTGAAGATGACCAGCTCATATCGTCACGTGAGATGTTTGTAGAAGTCCTGTCTTCCCCATTGTAAAACCAGATTTGCCGAGTATGAAAAGATGGAAACATCTGTAACATTGTCCCCTTTATGAGTTTCATCATTCTTGTTCTGTTCTGTTCTGTTCTGCCAGCATTCCTGCCTTCAGGATTGGGGCAAAAAAATGCCTTCAGTCATCAAATCTGAAACTGATTACCATTTCATAATGGGATAAGGCACTTATCATTAAAAGTTAAACAGTATCTTCGTTCCCTGTCCCTGAGGTCTGGTAGTTTCTGATTTTACACGTAGTTCATGCCATTGATCTTTGCATCTACAATTCTCAACAGCTCATCATTTGTGGCCTTGGGAAAATAGATGTTAATGACTGGAAGGCCAACACAAGGTTAAAACATTGCACCCCAGATAGCAACATTGTCAAGTGGTTCTGGAAAGCTGTGGAGCTCTTTGATGAAGAGAGGAGGGCTCGATTACTACAGTTTGTGACTGGATCATCCAGAGTGCCTCTTCAGGGTTTCAAAGCATTACAAGGTAAAAATAATAATTTCTATGATCCCCTCAAGTCCAGTTTACTGCCACAAACATTATCCTTTCCAAAGTAGTGTTTCATAACAGAATTTGCAAAACAGATTTTTGATTAAATACCTGAACTGAAATATGTTGCAGTTGGGTACAGGTTTAATCATATTTGAAGGGGCCATGGCTACTTAAGCCCTATTCTTTTCAGTGCATAAACCTGCGTGTGATTCAATTTAATTTATCAATTTGCTTCATTCATACATTCATCCAAACGAACATTGGCATTATTCTGTACATCTAGTTTAATCATAGTTGTCGCAGTCATAATTCCCATTATTTTGCAGAGTATCAAACTCGCATCTCAGATTTTCTTTATTTCCATGGGCAGAGTGGGACCCACATCCTGCATGCTGTGGCACACAGCATATAACTTGAATTTTATAAACATTTGGGTGCTAGTTACTAGTTCATGAAGGACATACCTTTAGACACAGTGTATGTTTCTCGAGTTGTTTTACACATTATTTGAAATATAACTTTGATTTGCATAATTAGTGCTAGTCCAAGTGTACAGTGTAAAGTCTTAGATCAATCTTAATGGAGTAGATCTGGGGAAGAAAGAACTTCCTCAATAAGATATACCGTGCACATGTATATCTTATATTGGCATGTGCTTGCTTTCCTTGTACAGTATAACAGTGTCTGCTTCATTGGCCTGTAGTATGTTCTTTGATTAATGCCGTGTAATACAGGTATTATCATAATCATTCATTTAGTGACCATTCAGAGTTACAAAGGTACTGAAAAAAGTGACTTAGGACCATTTTTCACACTACCGTTTCAGCATCCCCATGGTCATGTGATCAAAATTTGGATGCTTGGCAACTGGCATGTATTTATGACAGTTGCCACTATCCCAGGGTCATGTGATCCCCATTTGTAACCTTCCCATCTAACTTTCAACAAGCAAAGTCAATGGAGGAAGCTGGATTCACATAATGAGCATGATATTTGGGGCAAAACTCACTTAACGACTGCCTTATTTAGCAATGGAAATTTTGGGCTCAATTGTGGTCGTAAGTTGAGGACTGCCTATATTGAACAGTATTGTCTTTGATGCAATTGCAGGTGCTGCTGGCCCAAGACTGTTTACCATTCACCAGATTGATGCCAGCACAAATAATCTGCCCAAAGCTCATACTTGGTAAGTCAGGAGCTATTCTCTGTTATCCTTTTTCTTTATTGAAGTTATGCAACTAATTAGAGATATGATTGTTACTGCTTCAGCTCCAAAAACACGATTAATCTAGTTCAATATGTATGCATTTATATATATGGTTTTTCCTGGAAATATTGTGATATAAAATGAAAGAGTATCCATGTTCATAAGTTGCACGTGTGCTTTTTCAGTTCTATCACTCAATTAACAATCTGATAAAAATCTCAAAAATCAGAGAAAGATGGACGCCACAGTCAATTGAGATAGGTCAATTCTGTGGTGGTACAATAATTTTCCAAATGATGTCAAACTTCAATTCCAGAATCTCTCACCAGTGGTCATGGTCATTTGGATTTTGTGGAATTGTAATTCAGCAATGCCAGGAGGGGCAACCCTACAAGACCCAGAGTTTTTGTTGATTCCATCAAAATGAGTTTTCACTTGAAATTAAAGCTTTAACATGCTAATATTTTGCTGTTACTACTAGTTGTTCTTTGTGCCGAGAGTTTCTCAACTACAGGCAGTCCTTGACTTACAACAGTTCATTTAGTGATTATTCAAAGTTGCAATAGCACTGAAAAAAAGTGCTTTGTCCAAGAGTCATACGAGCCTCTTTTGTGACTTTCTAAGAAGCAGATTCACTTAACAACCATGTTACTAATTTAACAACTGCAATGATTCACTTAACAAATGTGGGGGGAAAGTTGTAAAATGTGGGGAAAAGTAACTTTAACGCATTTCTCACTTAACATAAATTTTGGGCTTAATTGTGGTCATAAGTTAAGGACTGCCTGTATTAATGCAATCTGTGTGTCACATTGTGGTAAGCAATTTTTCAGCCGTGTTTGTAACTTTGTAAAGCAATACCTTATTTTTAAAATATTTTTGAAAAATTCCTAGATAGATAACCAGTTTTATTTACGTTGTTCAAATATCTATCTTCTGCTAGTTCCTAGCAGGTCTAGTTCCTATCCCATAGAACAGTCCTTGGGGGAACTGTGTTCTTATAACAATAACACACCATTAAAATATGTAGCTCGCCTTCATTAATCAGTATTTAGTTGCATTGCTTATTTGAATCATCAACGTTATAAGTTGAAATGTTTCTTCTTTGTTGTTTGCTTGCAGCTTCAATCGGATAGACATTCCTCCTTACGAAAGCTATGAGAAGCTCTATGAAAAGCTGCTAACCGCCATTGAAGAAACATGTGGGTTTGCCGTGGAATGATCTTTAGCAGATCTGCATGGAACTGAATTAATACTCCAAGCAGAAAATCCTTTCCTCAGCCATGATACAATAAATGCTTGAAATATAGGAGACTTCCCCACACACACACCTTTTTTTTTTCTACTAGAGGACAATATGAGGGAAAGGACCATTTTTGGAATTCTTCATTCAAGAAAATGTTCTGTGGCTCCTGCCAAGGAATAATTCAGCTGCTATTAAAAACTAGTATCTTGAACATGCAGAATGCTGACTTTTCCTTCATTTCAACAGTTAAGCAGTATTCTCTTTGAAAGACGACTACTATTTTTGTAAAAGGTGATCTGATCTGTTTGCTTACCTGATTTCTACTATCAGAGGTCCAAGGGACAGCTCTTGATACAAGCCACATTCCAGCTGACTTATATAAATGTGATTCTGAATAGCACCTGTACTTGCTATTTTTTTAAATAAAGTATTTTGATTATTCTAACTTTTGCATAAAATTGGCTAAACGAATCACAAACCTTTTAAAGTAAGGCTACTTCACAGTATAAACTGTATTTTCTTATACAGTGCAATGATTTTATTCTGCGTTATAAGCTCAATTTCAGTGGTCCTGTGTCAGGATTTTTATATTTCTCAAGCATGAATTATAAGGTTTCGGTCTTTTTCTTCAGTCAGATTTCTCTAGCAGAATCTTATCTGAATTAAATTGCACTGCATTTGGTACAGTACTTTGTGGTAAATGTGGAAAGCCCTTTTTAAAAATGTAGGCATTCAGCATTTTTTAAATGAGCATTTTTTGTAAAAAGTCAATACTTGAGGTGTTTTTTTTAAAAAAAATGCTTTCCATTTTAAATGGAACTGCTGCATTTTTAGACTCCTAAATATATATGGATGATATCATTAGCCTTCATAGATCATCAGTTGATTGTTCAAAACACTCTGTGGATGTCAAATCAACCAAAGCTTTTACGTTCAGATACAACCAACCTGCACTGTATATTAGTTGTTGCTCAATAATCTGATCCAGATAAAATTGCCTTTACTTTGAACTGCTTGTAGTCAATGAGTTTGTGGTAGTGGCGAATAAGGGGGGGGAAACCCACAATATTGTTGATTCAGCTATAAAATACTGATGTGCTGTAATGTGCTCTGTTTAGCAGCTGGCTCAGATACATAGGAAATTATTTGCCTTTGTTTTAATGCAAGCATATGTGGAATGCTTAAAAAACAAAAGGCATCTTCTAATACTGGTGACTTATTTACATTTGAACACAGTCCTTAATTGTTAAGATGTGCATTTGTTGAAGATGGCTCACATATAAAAGCTTTCCGTGTAATTCCGTGTGGCTGCTATGACAAGAACAACAGATGGCATAAAAATTGCTGAATGTCATAATCAGTATCAGCAATGGTTAATGCTAGTATTTTCCATATGTCCTACTTACCTATGTGGCAGATTAAAGTAGAGCTTGCATGTGTTGAACTAGGCCTCATTCAGCAATGCTGTGAACTTAACAGTTCAGCTGCTTACCTTAACACAATCAAGAGACAGTAAACAATGCAATGCATGCTCTAAGAACTAATTGTAGGCCACCACTTGTTTATTATTATTATACTGATAAGAGTGCCAATTACACTCTGGAAACTGCATAGCTTTGCTGGTCGATCTTTTAAGAAAATGTTTTAAAAGAAAAGGCAAGGGCAAAGCATGTTCATTGTATAGTGTTTCTTTTCTGACTTGGTCCAAATGCTGATCCTGGAGTCCAGCAGACTTGTATGGCAATTGCCACTCCCATCAGGCGCATATTGCATTTTGAGGAAAAAATGTAGTTTTCATTTGACTGTTCTTGAAAGAATTTCATGGTACCTTTGTTTATACAAAAAGGCAGAAATTTTGGGATAAGAAGCAATTGCACAAGTTAGACTATTGTAGTATAGGAGTTGGTGATGATAGATGGTCTATTTATGATTCCTAGTTGAACAGAACCAATACAGTTTCTGGTAGATTAGATTACTGTTTATGGGCTCTACAGCATTAGTTATTCAAAGCCTGCTACCGAGGAATGTGTGCAGCTTAGTTCCAGAGTAGGGAGTTGGTTGCCCTTCAGATGTTTTGGATTTCACCTCCTAGAGTCCAGTCAGCACCATCAGTGATTGGTTGTGAAGGTTTGCTACAAAATATCTGTCGAGCACCAGTTTATCCGCTCCCAATAAAATAAATTTGAAGCTGATAAGGAGCAAGCCCGTATTCCCAGTTGGGATATCTTTTTATGCCTGTCTGAAATCCCCCCCCCCCCTTCACATCATCTCTGGGATATTCTCTCTTCTTCAGCTGATCTTTCAGGTTTCAGGAATAGCATTGATTTATTTGCTAGATGTTGAATGAAGAACTTATGGAGCCTTGGTTTTTGTACACTATTGAGCACTGAGTGCTGAGCACCTCTGAAGGTAGATTCCTGCCTTTTATAATTGACCATTGAGGTCTTTTCTTTTGTATGTACACAAGCTTCTTAGGAGCTTCTTGGATAAATAGATAAATCCATAGATTTATCTATTTAGCAGTAATAGTCTTGTCTTGTCTTGTTTAAGATACCTCCATTTTGAATAGGATGAAACCTAGCAATCTTAAGAGTGGAAACTGAGAGCGGAAAGAATTTGTTGACAGTGAAGAAAATGGGGTGTTACGTTTGGGAAAGGCAAATCCAACCTGGTCTCATTCCAAAGCTTATGTTTTTGAACAGTGACTGCATTGTTGCTCTACTTTAAATTGTGTTCAGAGAACCTTTTATTACAGCACTAGTCTAATTCTCTATGTATTAGGCAAAATTAAACTATAACTGCATCTTGCTTTGACCAACACTGAGCAGACGAATGCAAATAGAATTCTCAGGTCTCCTGAGTGCCTTTTTATCTGCATAAAAACCATTAAAAGCTTTAAAGCACACAACTTACCGGAAGCTCTTCTCAACCCATCTGTTGCAGATGTATAGCCATGCTTCTTTTCCCAGTGCTAAATATGATGCTGGACCTTTGGATTTTTACCCTAGGTTTAAATGTGAATATTTATTTCCAGTGCACCCCTTTTCCCATAGGATTTCTTCATCAATTCTGAACGTGGATTGAATAGTTAAGAGAGATGCCACCTCACATTTCCATGCTTTCTTTTCAGGAATGAATGTGTTAATATGAATAGTGACAATTTGCCAGGATTCTGTGATTAAGCACTCAGACGCATTTTCAAGTTTAATTTCTAGGTGTAAAGTTTTGCAATGGTGCTTTGTACAGTATATATTCTATTTTTTGCACATAGGTTCAGTTTCTCCAAACTGATTTTTATTTTTACCAAACATTTGTGTTTGTACTAGAGTCCAGAGCACACAGATTTTTTTTAATTTTGTTTTTATTCTGCAACACTATATCTGTTAAACCTGTGGTGCAGTTAAACTGGCTGCATTAATGGAAGGAACTTGCGCTTTTAAATCACATTTGTAATGTAACATGACATCATTGCTACAAATTCTGAACTGCATTATATAATTAACAGGTTCAATTTGTACTTAAGACACACTGTTTATTTAGAAGTTTTCTGACTGCCAAATCCTAAAAGTTTTGTCCTACTAAAACAAACCTATATTTGGTATACTTCCTTCTGCCACAAACTGACACATTTTTCAGTTCCATTTCTATTGTATTTATTGCAGAATGTGTTTAGCATTGATATTGTATTTTCACCAAGCTGTTACATGAGCTTTAACAATACATCTGTATAAATTTTTTTGAGTATGTACCCATGCAGAAATTGAGCAATAAAATTGAATGCTGTTTGCACTGTCACAGCATCAAAGGTTTTAAAAGTTGTTTGTTTTTTTTACTTTTAAATAAAATAAGTGATCTTAGTAGTTTTAAAAAATCACAGAAGTCCTGCAGAAATTGAGCAATAAAATTGAAAATTGTTTTTCTTTTTAAATAAAATAGTGATTTTCTTAGTAGTTTTAAGAAATCAGAAATCCTGGATAGGAACAAGGCTAACCTTGGAGGCATCATTCCACTGTTCATTGGCTGATGTCAACTTTGATTTTTTATGTCAAATATTTACATTTGTAATTCTTTTAAGGAGAATGCAGTCTTCAAGCTTTTCCGCTACGCTGCTGTTTTAGCTGTCACTTTTAAATACCCTGTTGAAATCAAATTCTGCTGTTTGCCGAAACTAAGGAGAAAGGGGAGATTTTTTTCACTATATTCCTAGACATAATATGTGTTCATATTTTCCTTTCAAGATTTTTCTTTCTACGTGTCTTGGCATTGTATAACTCAGAGTTATTACACAAAATATTAGTTATTTGTACTATTCAAATTGTTGTGTCCAGCACAACAGTAAAAGTGTGGAAGAACAGTTATCGCTTTGCTGTAATGTTCATGATCAGCTCTTTCCAAATATGGTAGTTGAGATGTTACAATAGCAATACTTTATATGTAAAATATACCCTGAGATATTTTTTATAATAAAAAATAAAAAATGAGATTTAGATTTTCAGCAGCAAAAGTTGCTGGTGCCCATTTTGCAAATAAAAGAAATTTAATTTGGCCTTGATATAGCAAAATGTATTTATTTGATTTATAAGATCACCCAACCTAGCACTGATTCTGGATAACATATTAAATTAAATGCAATACCTTAAAATAAAAACTAACCATAATACACCTAACTATGAGGAAGAAAAACATACTTGCCAAACTATACAATATACACTAAATGGGCAAACCACCAGTCTATCCCAGAGCTAAGGCTTCAATGATTGTGAAAAGGCTTGTGGAATTGAGTGGTTTGAACTTCTGGGGAGATGCTATTCAAGAGAACAGTTGCTGTGACAGAGATGGGACACTTTTGGGGTCCCATCAGATGGTACTGGTTAATAAATAGATAGCACTTGAAGCATGCCAGTTCTGTCACATGATGGGAGAGCAGTGGTCCCTCAGCCACACCCTATGCTGCAGTTTTGCTGGTGATAACTGGTATCTTGAATTGAAACCAGCTCACTGGCAACGGTTAGCAGAAGTGGGAATAATAACCATACAAAGACGAGACTATAATTGCTCATGCTGCTGCAGTCTGGATTAACTGTAGCTTCGACGTGGACTTCAAATATAGCCTTACATTGAACTCACGGAAAACTGGGAAGAAAACACTCCAGGAAATGGTGCAATTGGAGCATCAGATAAGCCGTACTTTCCTGACCACAGCTGCTGCCTTCATATCAAGTAGGAGTCATGCACCTAAGATAGCAATAGCAATAACACTTACACTTATATACCGCTTCATGTTCTTTACAGCCCTCTCTAAGCAGTTAACAGAGTCAGCCTCTTGCCCCCAACAATCTGGGTCCTCATTTTATCCACCTCGGAAGGATGGAAGGCTGAGTCAGCCTTGAGTATGATCCTCAATTGGGCACCAGCTGTTTAAGGAAGTATAACCTGATGCATAATTAGATGGAGAACCTCCAGTACCAGTATAACCATGAAGCCATAGCAACTTGGTCTTGCCAGGATTAAACTGAAGCCTGTTCCTCTTCATCCAGATCCAAATAACCTTTGGGCACAAAGAACAAGGTATCTGGTTGAGTATTATCAGCATACTGCTACTACTTGACTCCAGATCAATGCATGTCCTCAACCAGTGGGCTTTGTGTAGCTGTCCTACAGGAGAGGTGAGTGTCAAGCTTTGAGGCACTCCACAAACTGGTGGATTTGGGTTGGACCTCTCCACATCAGTCAACATTGACTGTGATTTGCCACAGAGAAAGAAGCACTGCAGCATCGTTTCCCACTCTGAGACTACATCTCAGTCAATAGATGAGCAAGCAAAGTGTTTCTCCTGTAGAACGTACCTAAACCCAGCTCTTACAGCTGGCCTACTTCTACTTTCACTATATAAAGATTTATCTCCAATGAATAGGAAAAACTATATTAAAAGTTTTTCTCACATTTTTTGCCTAGGAAAGAAGATGCAGCCATATAAAAGCATAGCTCTGCAGAGAAGAACTTTTCCCAACATTAGGGAAATAATATTTATAACAGATCTCCATTATCCATTAGTATCTCGTGAAATAAATATAAGAGTCCCTGGAGATACTTCCTCTAATAAAGTGTATGAGATACAATACTCATAAAACGTTATATAGTAGAAAAATTCTCAAGCAAGCAACTAACTATGTGTTTCAATAGAAAACCAAAGGACAGGCTGAAACAACAAGATTGGCATTTAAGACATGGTTAGGGAATATATCTTGAATGACTTCAAAATTAATTGCACCTTACAGAATTGGTGGCTAGCTAATACTTTATATATATATAATTAAGAACATTTGGTAAATTAGACAAGGGCCAGATGATAGGAGAAGAGCAAATACCCATCTTCAAAACGGAGGGGGAAAATACAGCAAACTATGACCAGTCAGGCAGTTTGACAGCGATACCTGGGAAGATTCAAGTGTCATAATCTACAATTTGGTTTTTTTTAACATTACCCCAATCTGGGGATAGCAATTTACAGGAGCAAAATAAAATTTGGCCACAGAAGTTACACTCAGAGATAGTTGAATTTTGATTATAAAGAAACTAATCTTTATTGACAAAGTCTTTAAAACCATTTGTTTTGAAAATATCAGTTTTCATAACATCAACATAATCTTGGTCTTGGGCCAGGAAACTAAACCACTAATTTTATATTTTTGATTCCTGTCTCCTTGAAAAAAGCCACAAAGATACGATACAAGCCTTTAAAGAAACAGATAGTTCTTGCTGCACTGAAAAGAAGCCACCAAGAGTCTGGATTTCAGCCGATCAGCTTCTAGTTCTCGGAAAAACAAATCATCATCATCATGTGTGATCATGTCCTGCAGCTCTTTAATTTCTTTCTCCAGCTTGGATCTCAGTTCACGTTTCACTTTATTTAATGTCTGAAAAGAAAGCATTAGGATTATGTTGAGCCATCTGTCACTTCATTTATAGTTCTAAATCTTTGCAGGAAAAGTGTGCATAGTTGTCCGGCTGAGCAAAATACTTCAAAAAGAAGTTGGGCCATTTATTATAGTTTTAATCATAATTAAATCTATGTAATAATTTCCCCGTTTGTCAGATTAATAGCACTTAGCAATAGCACTTAGACTTATATACCGCTTCACCGTGCTTTACAGCCCTCTCTAAGCAGGTTATAGAGGCAGCATATTGCCCCTAACAATCTTAGGATGGAAGGCTGAGTCAACCTTGAGCCAGTCAGGACTGAACTCCTGGCAGTGGGCAGAATCAGTTTGTAATACTGCATTCTAACCACTGCACCACCATGGCTCTTGTGTACAAATTCAACTACAACATTTGGGAGCCATCTTCAAAGCGCTGAGGAAAGAATGTGCATTTCCTCTCTATGGGAGAAGACTTACCTGGGTATGTACTCGCTCTCTGGTTTGGATATCTCGACGTTCTTCTGAAACAGCTTCGGCCAGCATTGCAAACTAAAAGAAAGAAAAAGAAAAATTAATAATGGACTGCGAGAGATTTTAAGCACCATCTTTATGATATCAGGAGCAAACCTACCTGATCTTTGTAATAGTTTTCCATGGATTGCAGTTCATCTTGATACTGCTTCTTTTGTTCAGCACGTTTTTCCTTGGCATATGACCTCAACTCAAGAAATCTTTGTTTCTGAATTTCCAAAGCTTCTTCAAACAGTTGTTTAAATATCTACCAAAATGACATTTCGTTAACAAGCATAACAGCTATTTAAAAAAAATAATTTCAGGCGAACATAACTATCTTTAGACACAGATCCCAAGTCCAACTTTGTCACAAAGTTATATATAGAGTGAAATCTTAGTTTCCCTTTTGACAATTTTGATTATCAGTTTTGACTCAGAAGCACTATCCAGCCATTTTATAGATAATTCTTTATTCCCATAGGAGATCCTTCTATTGTTATCAAATTATCCTTGAGCAGAAATGGAAAACTCATTGGGGTTTGTAACACTTACTATAAAACCTTGCAGATTAGGAATTTCATAATATAAAATATGCTACAAGATCAAAATTCTTATTTTATGCCCTTGTGATGCAAAGGATGTAGCAATTGGGACTGTTGAATTGTTTAAAAAAGTTAGCAAGAGAGAGAAGCAATAACCCAATGTGTTCTCCATAAATAATCTAGTCTTCATTAATCTGAATCACAATTAATCAAATCAATTAACTGATCATTTCCTTTCAACTAGTTAATTCACTATATTTATGCATATGCATCTTACTGAACTCCCAGTACAGGTAGTCCTCGATTTACGACCAGAATTGAGCCCAAAATTTCTGTTACTAAGCAAGACAATTGTTAAATGAGTTTTGCCCCATTTTAGGACCTTTCTTACCACAGTTGTTAAATGGATCATTGAAGTTGTTTCGTCAGATAACAACTTCACTTATCAACTTTCGGTTGATAAGTGAATCCGGCTTGCCCATTGACTATGCTTATCAGGTCACAAAAGGTGATTACATGACCCCGGGACACTGCAACCATGGTAAATACCTGCCAGTTGCCAAGTGTCCAAATTTTGATCAAGTGACCTGGAGGATGCTGCAAAGGTTGTGTGACAAATGATCATATGTCCTTTTTTTTCCAGGACCACTGTAACTTCAGTCATGAAATGAATGGCTTTAAATTAACAACTACCTGTAATAACTTTTTGAGGCAACAGCAGCATGGGAAATGCAATTTTGATTTTAAAAAGCAGGCAAGTTGGCTCCCAACTTTTAAGTTCATTAACTACCCTCTGACATTTGTGGTACAGAGTTCTCACCACTAGGTTGCCTTTCCAGGACGTAATACTCTATCCTTTTCTTGATCAAGGAATGGTACACGGCAGCTACAACACCTAAGCACTTCCCAAATTCATCATACTAGCTGATGGCACTCAACCACCTAATGTAGGCATTCCAAATGCGATGCTGAAATGGGAGTTGGTGGATTTACAACTGCAATCACACCCCATGCTGAAAACGTTGTAAATTGTCCCAAACTCTTTCAATCTGAAGAGTGAGATCCCTTAACTTACCCTTTCCTCCCGTGTTCTGGTCCTCATCATCTTGGCACGTAGCTGAACTCTGTAATCTTGATAGTATTTTTTGGCTCGGGCAACTTGCTGGCGTCCCTCCCTCATTTTATTCTGTGTATATTTCTGTCTCTCAATGCGCTGCCTAAACTCGTGCTGAAAAACAAAGCCAAAGAGGAAAAGCTATTAAGATTCCCTGAAGACTGAGGAGGGAAGCCGCCCCTGTTTTCTGCAAATATTTAAGCAATGCTCTAAAAGGCACGATGCCTTTCCCCTTTCCTATGGTGCAGCTCTGGCTGGAAAAGTGGCAGTGCTCCAGCATGTCAGATTTCTAGTTGGCACTGAAGCAGGTGCAGGAATTTGTTAAGCCCCAGACTTCCTAGGGGAATGATTCCTAGGACTGAGATCCTACTAGGCCCAGATGCATTTGGAAGATGTCCTGCTTTCAGTTTGGAGTCTTAAATGTTCCACTATGTATGGCAAGGGATTACTTTCTAATAGCTGACGTTGTTTTTTCAATGGATTGTTCAGTTTTTAGTCCCAGTTGTGAGTTCTGGTGGCACAACAGTTAGAATGCAGTATTGCAGGCTAACTCTGCCCACAGCCAGAAGTTCAATCCTGACTGGCTGAAGATTGACTCAGCCTTCCACCCTTTGAAGGTCGGTAAAATGAGGACCCAGATTGCTGGGGGCAATATACCGACTCTGTAAACCACTTAGAGAGGGCTGTAAAGCACTGTGCAGTGGTATATAAGTCGAAGTGCTTTCACCAGTGCTATTGCCAATTATATATTGGTGAGCCACTGAAGAAAAAACTACAGCAGTTTATAAAAGCACATGATTGGTATTTTAATTTATTATATCTTTATTCTCATAGCTCTACATTTTTATAGAGACCAAATAATGTTCTAATATATTGTTAGAAGGAATTGTGTTTTGATTAAGTATAGATAGTATATGTTTATACTGTTCTATTCTTGGACTTATATTTTCTTCAGAAAGGCTGCCTACAAATAAGTTTTAAAATTAAATTATCATCAATATATTAGCTTGTTTCCACATATACCAATCTCCTGTTGTGAGCCTGCTCTCTCTTAAGAACGTCCACCAGTAGATTGTGCTTCTTCAGTGTTTCCAGTACCTGAAAGAAGTACACAGATTTTATTCATGTATCACTGATGATGTTACCTACCTGGGTAATGAAATGTTTGCAAGAAAACAATCAAGCTCAGAGAGCACCAAGGACCCCACAGATTTCTTTATCACACCTCTGCATATTAACCAATTTAGCAGCTCTCAAGAAAGATTTCTCCACCATGATCTACTCTCTTTCAGAAACACCTGCTGAATAGTTTCCATGCCAACTTGGACTAAAATTTCCAACATCCCCAATCATCATGATTTACTCACAGAAAACCTGACTCACATTTGAAGGCAGATGCATTTTATGTATTTGATTTTTATCCCACCCTTATTACTTAGAATAAATAATTCGGGGTGGCAAATGTATCTCATACTCCTCCCTCCTCCTATTTTCCCCACAATAATAACAACTCACTCTATTTCTCCTCACTTTCCCCTTTCCCCAGCTACTCCCTCTGCTTTTTCGGGACTTGTAATCCATTTTCTCCATTACTGCTCCCCCATTTCCTTCCTTTTTCAATGTCACAAAGTGATCGAGTGACATCAGCCTATAAGAATAAAGCTCTGGTTTGAATAAAAAATCTCAGACCCTCCTAGAGTAAACATAGAGGCCAATTCATTGCCATTAACAATGTGCCAAAAAAACCCACAAAACCCTACAAGTACCATTGGTACAAGTAGCCTTCAACCTATGACCAAAATTGAGCCCAAAACAAGACAACTGTTAAGTGAGCGTTGCTCCACTTTAGGACCTTTCTTGCCACTGTTGTTAAGTGAATCATTGCAACTGGTAAGTTAGTAACATGGTTAAGTGAATCTGGCTTCCCCATTGACTTTGTTTGTCAGAAGGTTGCAAACGGGGATCACATGATCTGGGACATGACAATATGAGTCAAGTGCCAAGAGCCTGGATTTTGATCATGTGACCATGGGGATGCTGCAATGTTCCTTAAGAATAAAACACGGTCACAAGTCACTTTTTTCAGTCCCATTGTACCTTTGAACAGTCACTAAACCGTTGCAAGTCGAGGACTACCTGTAGTCCTGGTTAGTGCATATGACTTTCATCCCATGTTTGTATCTTTTAGCCATTGCTGGCACATTTTTGTGCCTCACTTTTGAAAGGCCGTGACTTTCTTGAGCCTGCAGATAACTCACTTCATTTTGTAATTTCCACTGGTTCCTATCTCTGGGAGATTTGAATTGCTCAATTTGGGAGAGCTGCTGCCGCCACATCTTGTTCATTGTTGGATGAGAAATGTTCATGTGAGGAAACTCTTCGAGTAGTAAAGGCAAGAGATCGTTCTCTTTGACTTTCACTGAAAGAAAGAGACAGAGCTAAGCAATGAACAGCTGAAGAGTGGGCCCTATGCTTTGGTTGAACATCCTTGCACTAGACCTAACTGGCATGTATATTTATCACATAGACATGTTTGGAGAGCATGGAAATGATCACGTGCCATCAAGTCATGTTGAACCTTAGCAACCACTTAGATTTTCTCCATGATGCTCTGATTCTAACTTGATCTTTCAAGTCTTTCAACAAGGAAACCATCAGCACTATAACTAAGTCCATCGAAGAAAAATGTGTATCTCTTAAATGATTTTTCTTTTTAAAAATGTTTTTATATTCTGTTCTACTTCTTTAAAGGAATGATATTGGCCAGCTCCATAATTACAACTGTACCCTATCTAAGGGAATCTGGCAGCTGAGAATTATCATTGCTTCTTAAGTCTCATTTGTAATGAGAAATAACTACTACTACTGGTGAATTTATGTCCATGTTTTCCCAAACAGTAATGATATGTGCTTGGACTCAAAAAGACCTTGTAATCCTGACCCAAGAAAAACAATTTGAGGATCCTCTGCATGCTAAGGTGATATTATTGAGCCCAGTAAAACTGACAAAAGGACAAACTGTTTAGCACTGAAGGCCAGCTGAAATGCATAACAGCTCACAAAACATCACACAAAACAGTACTTTTAAAAAGCAGTTTGCGAGGTATAAACCATGGCTTGTACGCACGAATCAGTTTGTAAACCCAACAGTCAAACAAGTTACGTTGGTGCTGAAATTCAATGCATTAATCCTGTTTGATTGTGAACTGACTTTTGAAAACACATAATTTGCTATCTAATGATTTTTTACTGCATTTATGTAATTCTTACGGATGCAGATTCTTCTACTTTGAAACCACAACTCCAAATGAGATACTTGATTGTGTTTGAACTAAATACAGGCTAACATTTTTGTCATGTTTGTATGTACATGCATAAAAGTCCTAACCCCAATGGCAGAATACTAAAAAAGAAAGAGAAAGAAATCAATGTTTGAAAAAAAAAAGTGACTTTTCTGCTAAGTGGTAGATAGGGTAGCTGCTTTATCTTAGGACTCTCTCATCCATAGATTTGCTCCATCAGTTGAGCATCACAAACACATAGAAATATTTAATTAGCATGGTCGTTGTTAATATTCCCTGCTCTTAGCCTATAGCAAAACAAGCATAGCAGTTCAGTATAACAGCTGCCATAACATATTACTAAGCAATATTGCATACCGGTGCACAAATCTGAAGTTACTCAGAGTGGAGTTTTTGCACTTCATATACTGGGTGAGAATAAAGCATTCAGGAAAGAACCATTAGGGGACACCCTTATGGTCTTTTGTAGAACTGACACATTTTGAAATTGAAGGAGGTACAATGGATTATTTTTAAGCTTGAAATGTTTTGGCTGCTCCTTTTCTTGAATTTTGGCTGCTCCTTTTCTTGAATTAATTATATATAGCTTGACAGCATTCATGGTTACTTTTTTTTCTGGGTCAAGGGGACAGGAGGCGGGGAAAGAAAAGGAAAAAGGAAGGCTGTTGGAATGCTCTGCTTGGAGAAGCATTGATTTGTAAGCAATATACCAATCAGGTGACAGACTAAGCTAAAGAGAACTAATAAAGAGTTGCAGCCATGGAAGCCCAGCCTTCCTCGTGACCTCGAAGAAATTGCTGATAAAAGGCTCCCTAAATTCTCTGCTCCCCTTGCCCAGGTTTAAGACATATGGAGGCAATCAGAAAAGTGTTTTTTCACAGCTATATGCGGCTAAAATGCCAGTGATCTTGGCCCATGCACTAAAAGAACATGCTTTCAGAGGCTGCCAGGCTCTCTCTACCAAGAAGGGTTCAGTTCTTACTTGGAGCTGTTTTTTTTGGCTTCGCAAGACCTCCTCTTGAAATCCTCTGGTTGAGTTTGGAATGCCGAGGTATATTTTTTCGAGAATAAATCTTTGCTGCATGTGAGGTTCTTGGAATTCCCTTAAGTACGTTCTCTTTGTATTTTTGTTCCTGGACGCAAACACACAGAGAACAAATAGTTACTGGATCACTCGTTATGCCAGTGCAGGCAGATCTTAATGACAGCTCACGATTCATGCAGAAAGAAGTACAAGAAGAAGCTGGTGAAATGAGTAGATTGACATTTGAAATTAGAGAACAAGAAGATAAACAATTTTACAAAATTTGGGACCTTTTCCATCAATGGTTAGATAATAAAATGCAATAATAAAATACTTAGAATTTTAGAAAATAATGAATATATAAAGATGTATTTCTTTTTTTGTTATTATATCTATAAAATGTTTTTAGGATAGATTTGGGGACGATTATATGAATTGTTATAAAATAAACTAAGTAAATTATAGTTATCTCGCAAAATATGAATGAACAAAATTATAGTCAAATGACTGATTAATAGTGATACTAGGGTATTCAATTTTTGATTGATAATATGAGTTATTATGTAATGTAACTGTAATTGAGACTATGAAATGGATGCACAAAAAATTTGTAAACCAACCAACACACTGCTTGTACATTTATGAAAGAAAGTTGGATGTTTTTTATGTTTTGTTTGTTTTTGTTTGTCTTTAAAAATCAATAAAACTTGTTTTTTTGTTTTGTTTTTTTAAAAAGAAGCTGGTGATTTTCTGTACACCAGACATTTAAGCTCTCCAATGGCTAGTTAATATGGCTACATGTCTTTAAGATGAAAGCCTTAAAATATAATCTTAAAAGGCAGAAAGGCCTTTCTTCACACTAATCAAAAGCACATCTTGGCCTCTCTAGCTACAGAAAATCTTATTCCCCCATTTTCAAATATCTGGTTTGGAGCCAAAGAGGTCAACATCTTCCACTTCAAAGACGACAAAGACTACTACTGTATTGGTTTCCTCTCAGAGTTTTCCAGAATGGCTTCCCCTGGACACACACTGAGGGAGAGAGGTTGCCATCTTGCTTCCTCAATATTTGGAAGTGATACTTCAATCCAAACATACAACTTTTAAAAAAATCTATATTGTCATCATATCTGTGGTATCCGACTATCTATTAAATGAACAGTGAATAATTTCCATATTAAATCAGTAACTGGTAACTGTCCAAGTAGCATTTTCCCTCAGAAAATAACACTAAATAATACTAAATCTCCGGCCACATCCTAAAAACAACTGTTTTTCTGACTCTGATCACAGAGACAACCTATTACAGGTAGTCTTCAACTTACAACAGTTCATTTAGTGACCATTCAAAGTTACAATGGCACTGAAAAAAGTGACTTTTTCACAGTTACATCTCTTGCAGCATACCTATTGTCATGTGATCAAAATTTTGATGCTTGGCAACTGGTTCATATTTATGACAGTCGCAGTGTCTCGAGATCATTTGATCACCTTTTGCAACTCTCTGACAAACAAAGTCAATGGGGAAGCCCGATTCACTTAACTAGCTTAACAACCGCACTGATTCAATCAACAGATGTGACAAGTTGTAAAAGGGGGCAAAACTCACTTAACAAATTTCTCATTTAACAACAGAATTTTTTTTGGCTCAATTGTGGTCCTAGGTTGAGGACTACCTGTACTAACCACATCAGCTCAGAGTCAATTTTCATCCATAAAACTCTTTTAACAGGCGAACAATTTTAGGTCCTTACAGATTATTTTTACAGCTAAAAAACTAAAATCTGTATAAAAGAAAACAGAAAGTATGCTGAAAAATCAAATCTAGAATTTTATCTTTCTCCTTTTAAAAAAACACGATGAATAAGCAGCTATCCATACTGGGCTATGTGGATTTCGATTCCAGTAAACAAAAATTATGACCAAGTCACACCGGTGATCCTGATATGACTGGATCTTTCTAGAATTTAACACAGGGTGAAAACATGACCAACGAGAAGTGCACACCTCGAAAAACAGGACCTCCTTCCCAAGAGTCTCAGGAAAACTCATCTGTCTGATTTGTCCGAGATACACAAAAAGTGACCACTACAGGTAGTCCTCAACTTATGACCACAACTGGGAACAGAATTTCTGTTACTAAGCAAGGCAGTTGTTACGTGAGGTGCATCCAATTTTATGACCTTTTTTGCCATGGTTATTAACTGAATCACTGCTGTTAAGTGAGTTGTAGTGTCCAACTTCCCTCATTGACTGTTGCTTGTCGGAAGCTAGATGGGAAGGTTGCAAATAGAGATCACATGGCCCCGGAATGCTGCAACCATCATAAATAAATGCCAGTTGCCAAGCGCCTGAATTCTGAACATCGAGGTGCTGCAATGGCTCTAAGTCAGACAACTGGTTGTAAGTCATTTTTTTTCAGTGCTCTTATAACTTCAAACTGAGACTTAAGCAAATGGTTGTAAATTGAGGATAACCTGTATTTAAAGTTCTGCTCAGGTAAATTTGGTGGGGAGAAAATCCTCACCAAAATTTAAATATATGAGAGCTGACCTATTGCAAAAGCTGCCCTTCAAATATTAACATTCCAAACCATACTGAGAAATATTTCTCTGCTGCCTTACCATTTCCTGAGCTTTTGCTTTTATCTTCGCAAGTTCCAGTCTTTCACTAGCTTCGTATGCTCTTAGGTCTTCGTCATAAGCTTTACTCAGATGCTAGAAGACACAAGAAAGTCCGATTGCTGTCTGTAACAAGTTATTCATTTGTGAAACATGCCTTTTGTTTGATCGTTCTACCCTCACAGCAGTTCGCCAACGAAATTTTTAAGAAATCAGGAATTCCATTTAATGTGGGTCCTAGGCTATTGAAACTTAACATATTTAGATTCAGCTGCAGTTCTAGAACAAAAAACTCATATTGAAAGAGCAATTAATGATTGAAAGTTTCAGAGCCAGAAAAAAAAAAAGATAAGCTCTCTCTTTCTATTTTTAAAAAACCTGAAGAAATTAAAAATGATCCAAGAAAGACAAAAGTTAACCAATATTAAGGCTTCCCCTTCACTATTTCCACCTATCTAAATGTAGAAGGTAGAAGACATAAAATTGAAATACATGGATATGGATCTACAATAAAAGATGCTGTTCAGATAAAGTTCTAAACCAAGCTTGGGGTTATAAGAACCAATATCCTAAATATTGACAGAAGTATCCTAGTTATGTATTAATTTTTATTTATTACATTTATATGCCGCCTATCTCGCAATTTGTGGAAACTCTGGGCGGCTGTCAGTCAGAATAGGTTTTATTTCTTCAAGTGGATGTGATCAGGGACCAGTCTCAGTGAGGAGATTAGCTCTCAGTAGGCAGATTTCTGAGCCTCAGGTAGGGACTTCTAGAGATTCATTCAATAAAACAAATAAGAGCACTTGCACTTTCGCTTCCTGCAGTCATTCTACCTATACTCTTAATTCTGTCACTTTCTTTTCCTCCATGTCTGTTTTTTACTTACCCAGATTTCTCCACTGGCATTTCCAAAAGTGTCTAGTCTATATTAAGCATCTCTAATCACCCCTTTATATCTTTCAGTAATTATTTTAGCCTCTCATCTAGAATAATCCAATTAATCATGCTTTTGGATTCGTGCCCTTTCCATCTGCATGTGTGGAGACTTACCCTGAAACCACATTGTTGAAACAAAATGCCATTTTTCTACAATGAATGATCAGTTGCATTCATTGCTGTGTCTCCAAATGGTGTGATCACTTTTTATGGACTCTTTTGTCTCATTTCAACTTATCTATTCCTGTTACCTTAATAAAATATTTTCTCTCCTTGGATTACTTTCATTCAGAACACTCCACAATTTTTCCCAAACTTATTTCTGGTTCTTCTACTATCATCATTCACTGGACAATAACTTTTTTCTCATGCCCGTCCACAACAATTGAGATGACACCAATTCATACTTCCTGGGATAGTTATTAGCCTAGTTAATTTTATATTTTGACTTCCCTGTATGATTTCTCAATGCCATACAAGACTGGTCTTTTTACATTCCGATCCTTTACATCTTTCCCCATTCTTAATTTCCCAAATGTACAATTTATCTATTTTTCTTTTATTTCCTTCATTTATCCAGGCTCTTAGTTGTAGTCTTCCACTTGCCATACTAATCAGTAGATGGCCAATAAATATTGACCTCAGCCAACTCCCATGGCTTTGGTCATCAGATATTTTTAGTGTGACAGCAATAGCATTTAGACTTATAGACCACTTCACAGTGCTTTACAGCCCTCTCTAAGCAATTTACAGAGTCAGCATATTGCCCCCAACAATCTGGGTCCTCATTTTATCCACCTCGGAAGGATGGAAGGCTGAGAATCTTGAGCCTGGTGAGATTCAATCTGCCAAATTGCTGGCAGCCAGCAGTCAGCAGAAGTAGCCTGCAGTACTGCATTCTAACCACCACAGTGTGCCACTCTTCAATAAACTAGCTTTACCAGGTTACTAGCTGTAACCATATCTGTGTTCCATGGAACATTCCAAAGGTGGGATTCAACCGGTGTTACTACCGGTTCGGTGACTACGTTTTGTCCGCCAGATGCATGCTGCGCAAAAACCATTAAGCTGTGCCGCCCAGACAGCTGAAAAGTGCTGTGCGCAGGTGCGCAGCATTTGAAAAGCCACTTTTTTCCTGCTTTTTCAAGCCGAGCAGAACTGGTAGTATCCCACCCCTGGAATATTCCCTCCCAACAAAGGACAATACTGGTCAGCTTCAGAACATTTTGGCCATTATGTTACAAGCAGGTCAGTTTTTTCCCCAAGCAAGCGCATGCTATTCTATACAAACTCAGATTTCTAAAGATCATCTAGCAAGCCAACATACAATGCTACCGTCCCACCCATTGGGAGATATGTGCAGCATACTGTCACACTCGGAACATGTTTTTCTTTTGGGGACAATATAAAATCTCTGTTCACCCAAGTTCTATTGACCGCCAAGGTTCCATGTACGCTGAGAGCATCTATTAATACATTCACTCAGTAAGGCGTTGTTTAGTTGCCCCCATTTCCATTCCTGCTGCCATTACCTTTGTTCTTAACTTCCTTTGATCCTGTTCGTTTTGCCAGCATATTCGCACCCTTCGCGGTGGCTCTTCTGCATCTTTCTGAAGAGGACTATCTGACACATGTGATTGTTGATAATTGGATGGAGGCGGGGAAGCAGAAAATGACCGTCGCCTGCTGGGTGCTTTCCTTAGCCAACAAATATCTACGAAAGAAACAAACTTTAGATAGCTCTCCCACAATTATTTAAAAAAACAAAAAACAAAGGATCATAAAGGCCCTTTCAATAAATTTCAGAAGCTCTGTTTCTAATGCTTGCCCTGTCACATCTTTGGGATCAGATACAGGCTGCCCTGTATTACATTCAATCAGATACACCTTTGGAAAAAAGTACCTTTGAGAGACAACTACGACCTGGATGACTAAGAATCTCCACAAGCAATCCAAGACACTTTTTTTTTTACATTTAGCAATTAGATTCAGGCTCCTTGTAAAGTTATTGTTTTTAAACTTTTGACTTAGCACAGTTCCCAATAGTGCTCAAACCCCTCAGTTTAGCTATTGTGACACCCATTATACAAAGAAATCTCTTCAATCTCGCACTTTCTATCTAGAAGGTGTTACTATGAGAATTCTCAAAAGTCCTAGCTAGCATGGCCAACAGGAATTATGAAAGTTGTAGCCCTGATAGATAAGGAAAATGCTAGATCATAGGCAGGTATGTAGCTATTTTCTATTCCTGATGGAAATTATATGTCCCAACCTAGAACAATACAATTCGTTCATTAATGAATTTCAGAATGTTACCTGATTGTTGTTTGATTTGGCGATAGTCCATGATGCTGTCACTGTGCTGAGAAAGGGTATCCTCGTCAGCTGATAACTCGTCCTGGCTTTGTTCACCCAAAGCATGCTTTAACATCTGTATTTTTTAAAAAAAAAAATCTATTCAGAGTTGATTTCAAAGTAATCTTCCATGACTTTACATGCGAAACACTTGCTTTTAATCAAGAAAAATAATTAAGTACACAAAGTCTAATATTTACTTCAAACACTCCATGTCACCACTTTGTGCCACTGGCTATAGGCTGAATTTGCACAAGCAAAGGAATGGCTGATAGAACTCTATAGTGCTATAGATATATAGAGGTACTATTAAAGAACTCTCAGTAGTGCTATATTACTTTATTGCACTATAAAAGACCGCAGCAAAAGGTTCTGCTGTGTATTAATTATGCTTCCTAGAGTGAAAAATCCCTTCAAGTAAGAAACAAGTATCCAAGGTTTATTTAGTCCATATTCCTTGTTTCTATATTTTCAGAGTCAAGTTTTTTTTTCTTTTGCTGAAAATTTATATTTAGAAATGTGAACTAAACTTAAGAAGCCGTACATTCCATTTAATCAAGCAGGACTAGAGTATCTCCTTCTACTGCATGTGTAAGCCAGGCCTGAACATATTATAACCTTGAACTTCCGTTCAAAACAGGAAGCCCAATACAATTTAGCAAGAAGCAAGGGCAAATTCATTCTGCATGCATTTCAATTCAACAGACTGATAAAATGGCACTTAGCAATAGACTTATATACCGCTTCACAGGGCTTTATAGCCCTTTCTAAGTATTCTAAGAATTCTCATTTTACCAATCTCAGAAGGATGGAAGGCTGAATCAACCTTGAGCTAGTGAAGATCAAATTCCTGGTAGTCAGCAGAATTAGCCTGCAATACTGCATTCTGAACGGTACGCCCCCAAGTGAGCAAAAGAGCCATTTTGCATAAAAATAAATATATAACAGAAATATTATTTGTTTCAAGTGTCTGTAGGTATTAGGGAACCAAGACCACTGCTACATGACCAGATAATGGGAAATAAATATTTTGTGCAACATGTAAACCCTATAATATGCAATTCACTTTCCTGACTTCAAAATGAGAGGCACTACAACTTAAAGCCAATTTACAAAATGGAGGGAGAACGTAGGGATTCCTACTACCAAGCAGAATCCATAATGGTTCCATAATTTGGGTTGGGTGGGTTCCATAATTTTACGAAGAAGCTTTCATAACTATTTTTCTTTACTAAATACAACCTTCTGACTAGATGTTGCTCCTGGCTGTGAAACTGGATATTTTCAGATCAGGTGAAGAAATAACAAAACAGATGGTTAAAGAGAGAGAGAAAAAAGCCTGTTGCAGCACAGTAAGGGAAATAATGTCTGTGCTTTTCCAGATATGTTCAGTGATAAATACTTGGGGGTAAAGGGTAGGAATTATGGAAACTAGAAAAGTCCAGCTTCAACGGAAGACAACTCCTTGCTTGCTAATCCCTCAATATCATGCTGTACTAATGAGCTACCATACTCCAATCACTTGCTTTGGGTCAGAGGTTGCAGTGGGTGGCTTCTTAGGTTACACCTCAGGTACTTAATTTGAAGAGGAAAGATGGGGAGGTGAAGAAATAGGGGGACTCAAGAATGCAGACTTTGCTCTAGAATCCAGAGCCAAGAAGCAGGAAGAAATCCTTGATCCTTCCCTGACTCTTCATGCAAGAGAGGACCTAACCCTTTCCTGTTGGCTCGGGTCCTCTGCTGACCATGAATCCCACAACAGGCTTAGCTTCAAATCAATCTGCAATCCAATCCAAGAAAAAACAAAACATATGACATATTTTGAAGTGTGATTTCAGTTAACCTGTTTCAATGGGCATTTTCCCCCCTTCCAAACAATGCAAGAGTTATCAGGCTAGTGTCAGCCTTGACTGAAAGGCACCCACAGCAACAAACCCAGGGAACTCTGGCAGTCTATTGAAGGACAGATGAAGAGTCAGTTTGAGGTGAAATGACAGCTCATCCAGGCAAATGCCAAACTTGCTATTGTGCCATACTCATCAGAGGTGGCCAGACACCGCATCAAATCTACAAGTGCCACCACAAACTGGCTATGATTTTGTAAATTTTATCAATAAGTAAATTATAAATAAAGAATGGTATCTCCTAATTATTTTATCGTGAATACTGGATTACTTTGGAGAAAAGTTACTCTTGTCAAGAGTATTTTACATTTGTCAGAGTTTATCGGCGTATAACACGCACTTTTTTCCCCCTGAAAATAGGGGGCAAATGATGTATGCGTGTTATACACCGATATAATGTTAAGAAGCCTTCGGTGAATGCTGCTGGGATCGGGATCAAGGACACAAATGAAAGAAGGGGAGGGAGGAAGCAACGAAGCCTGTCCTTCTCTCTGGGTCAGCTCTCTCAGTCGCTCTCTCGCTCCTCCACCAGCCCAGGAAGAAACTGCTTCAAAGAAGCGGGGGCTTTTCCTGTCGCTCTCCCCACCCCACCCCGTCCGCCCGCCCGCCCGCCCGCAGTGCTCTGTTCTGCCTGCCTGCCTGCCTTCGTTAATGGTTGAATCGGAACAGCTTCGCTGAGTAAAAGAGGCGAATAGTTATTATTCTCAGCCGAAGCTGCTCCCAAACAACCAGAAACTAAGGCAGGCAGGCAGAATTTTTTAAATTTTTTTTCCTGAAATTTCCCTTAAAATGAAGATGCGTGTTATACGCCTGTGCGCATATACGATAATACGGTACTTGCTTGTACTTTAGGGTTTAACAAAGCTCAAGAGGATGATTGCAGGATCCTAAATTGGTTCATCTCTATCTGCTTAGCTCCAGTCATGTTGCTTGTTTGGTTAGCACAATCCCAAGAATTGTTGACATTAACTTACTGCATCCAGTTCATTCAGCCTCCGGGAGAGTTTCTGTGACATTTCAGAGAGTTTTTGCTTTGCGCGTCTTTGGGGAAGAGAGTCTTCTACAAATGAGTCTGGCAGAGCAGGGCGTTCTTTCTGGCTGGGAAATCGGAGTAAAACATGATAAAATAACATACACAATCAAACACAAACACACAATGAGAAAGAGAGGGAGGGAGAGACAGGGAGAAAGAGGGAGGGAGGGAGGGGGGAGGAGAGAGAGAGAGAGAGAGAGAGGTTGGAGTGCAAAGTAGACCACAGACCACAATGGCTTACAAAATTCAGCCAGAAGTCAAGACCAGGTATTAATATTAAGGACAGTAGACCCTGAGCTGCATTTTGGCAGTATCAGAAACATTCACCAATAGGTCCCAGTAGATACACAGCTGTAATTCTATGCTACTTCCATAAATAGTAGATCTGATGATCGAAGAAACAATATTCAATGCACATCTATGAGCTTTAAGATGAACACTGAAAGTATAATACTTTACAAACGGGATCATCTTAAGCATGTAAGTTGGCGCATGGGTCCCTATCCCTGTTTTTCAAGAGGAAAACAGAAAGATGGGTAGGTAGAAAAGAAGAAAAGGAAAGAGGAGAGGAATTAAAAGAAAACGAACATTTAAAAAAAACCAAGAACATTATTGTACCGTATTTGCCGGCGTATAAGACGACTTTTTTGCCCTGAAA
Organism: Notechis scutatus; assembly: GCF_049901735.1. NCBI lineage: Eukaryota > Metazoa > Chordata > Lepidosauria > Squamata > Elapidae > Notechis > Notechis scutatus. Next base: position 125,966,028 of record NC_142010.1, read on the forward strand.
AACATGCCTCCAATTGGGGGTCGCCTTATATGCCGGGTCGACTTATACGCCGGCAAATAGTAATTGGGAAGCACTGCGGCTGCCCACGGCTGAGGCATTTTGCGCACCGTGGAACGAATCCCGTGAGCCGAAGGAACAGCCAGCCTTCTCCAGCTCCCAAGGAAACGAGGCTCGCACGCCGAGCTCGCTGAGGTATCCGGCTGGGGCTGTCAGGAGTTGCTACCGCTGGCGCGGCTCCGCGCGGCTCCAGTCCCGCGTTGCCTCGGGAAGGAAAGGCAAAACCAGGAGCCGCTGCTGCCATTGCAAAGCGCCGCCGCGGCTCTTCCTTTTTGCCTTTCCCTTCCCGAGGCAACGCGGGACTGGAGCCACGCGGAGCCGCGCCAGCGGTAACAACTCCTGACAGCCCCAGCCGGATACCTCAGCGGAGCCCGGGCGGTGCGAGCCTCGCTTCCTTGGGAGCTGGGAGAAGGCTGGCTGCTCCTTTTGGCTTCACGGGATTCGTTTCCACGGTGCACAAAAGTGCCTCAAAAAAAAAAAAAAGTGCAAAAGTGGAAGGCATGCGGAAGAGGGGGCGAGTATATAACAAACTATATTTTGAGTGGAAATGTTGGGGTTCGCCTTATACGCCGGGTCGCCTTATACGCCGGCATATACGGTAATTCAGTTTTGTCTTCCGGATGCTTAAGCTGTCTTTCTTCTTTTAACTGTTCTTCAGGCAAGCTGTCCACATGGACAGCTTCTAAACTAAATGAATGAGTAAATAAAACCTTTATTGCTCTATATATTAATGCATTGATTAAAAATCTTAACAGGACCATGTGATCAAGAACATTTTAGAGCCAGCGTAGCATTCAGTCCTGTTCAATAATTTGTATTTTGCTGTAACCTGCTTCTGAAAAATTAGTTTTTGCAAAAGGATTTATTCTATTTTTATTTTATGTATCAAATATACATAAAATAATATAAATATACATTTCAGTCACAAAGTGATTCTACATGGTGCACAATTAAAAACATAGAAACATAAAAACCACATAAAAATTTATTTCAGTAAAAGAAGGCAGTTAAAACAATAATTAAAAAGGTGTGGGGCAGATGTGAAGGCACTAACCAATCTCAAATTTGTGTGTATGCGACTTGGCAGAGCCAGGCCCTCAAATTCTTTCAAAGGGCCATGAGAATTGGGGACCAATCTCACCACTGGGGGGAGGATATTCCAAAGGGGAGGGGCAATGGCAGAGAAGTCTCCCTTCCTGAATCCCGCCAGTGGGAATTCTTTAACTCAGGGGTCCCCAACCCCCTATCTGTGACCAGTACTGGGGCATGGCATGCCAAAAACCGGGTTGCCCAAGCGAAGGCCCATCTGCAGGATGCAGGCAGCATGCGAAACCACACCCCTTCTGGGGCGTGGAAAAATCTCTCTCCACAGAACCGGTCCCTGGTGCTCAAAAGGTTGGAGGCCATTGCTTTAACTGATGGGAGTTTGCAACATACTTTCCCTGCATCATCAGAGAGGTAGCATGACTTTTCTTATTGAACACCTCATAGTGGTTCAAGGAACACTGGTTTTCCACAGACCACAGTTAAAGGAACACTGCCCTAACTGACATTGTACCACAACTCCCATCATCTTTAGACAACAGACTGAATGACCTGTAGAGCAGTACAAGGTTAAAAGCCCCAGGTTGGTGGCAATATGTATGAACTTGGAGGCAGGACAACCCCAAATTCCATTTTGGGTGAAAGAAACACATACCTTTTCCCAATGAATAGATTCCTTTGTTTGGGCCTTGTGGCTTGTATAGAGGTGAACTGAGGTAATCCATTCTCCTTGCAACTCTGAATCGATATGTACTGCGAACTCTCGCCTATTTCCTTTTAGAAGGGTGGAGAGGAAAAACTTTCATTCAAAGAGCCCAGGATAAATTTAAAGATATTAAACTGGTGTTAAAGTAATAAAGATCAGACTGCATAAAGAAGAATTGCCCAATAGAATTACTATGATAATACCGAAAATTAGGTATCAGCAACCTTTTAAACAACAATATTTACAGCAGGATTACCAAGCCAAAAAGGCATTTAGAGTTCAAAGCCATTTACATCAATCATTCATACATTAAATGCTCCTTAAGGGGGATAAAAAAGGGAAATGCAGTCTTTCAAAATCTCAACATTCCCAGATCAAAGTAAAAACAAACATAAGCTTTTTAGTATTACATTTTCATAATGGGAATTGTTTTCATGTATGCTTCTCTAAAAAGAGTTTTCATATGTTTAAACTAGGATGATTATAACATTCTAGCTGGTTGTATCAGAGGACCATCATAATATATGCCAAACCAATAAAAATATGATTAAATTGATCATCAGTTGCAGAAATGTCAATATTAATTTGTATTTGAAGTATTACTGGAAGTTAGGGTTTGACAAACTAGCATTAAATCATAGCCAACCTTATTTAGAAAAATAATCAATGTCAAAAGGATACAAAAGAAACATAAAATCCTCAGGCTAGTTTTCTGCTCATTGCTAGATCAACTTTAAGCTCCTCCTTACCACAAGAATTCCCTGTAGACCAGAGGTCTCCAAACTTGGCAAGCATGGCTGGCTGGTGAATTCTAGGAGTTGAAGCCCATAAGTCTTAAAGTTGCCAAGTTTGGGGATCCCTGGTATAGACCGTCACCAACTCCACACTGCATCCAAATACATCTCTCTTCTGTGATCCCCCCTCAGTACTTAGCCTTTTAAAGGTCTCCTGCTTTATTAAATGGCTTGGATATTCAAGCTTTCATTCCTATGAGCCTGATATAGTCTCCTAGAACAGGGGTCCTCAACTCTTGGACCATGGCCTACACTGGGTCACAGCCTGCCAAGAAGCAGGCCATACAAGTGAGTGAAGCCCCATTTGCAAATGCGCGGGATCCAAGGCAGCATATGAAATCACGCCCTTCCTGGTCCATGGAAAAATTGCCCTCCACTTAACTGGGCCCCGTTAAGTCTATATAAGATATAGCATTGTGTAAGTGTTATAGGATAGCGGCTCCCAACCTTTGGGAGTTGCTATCCTATAACATTTACACAATGCTGTTGTGGCTCTGAGGTTTGAGCCTGCTTTGTTAGAGGACGAAGACTTGGACAATGAGGAAGAGGAGGATTTGGCTCTGAGGTTTGAGCCTGCTTTGTTAAAAGATAAAGACTCGGACAATGAGGAAGAGGAGGATTTGGAGCTGCCTTCCTCCCCAGGACTTTCCTCTTCGGCAAGACCTTCCTCCCTGATTGTGCCTCAGGTGTCGGCAGATAACCAGGAGGGCGTATCAGAGTCTCTGACTGAGAATTCAGCAGAGGAATGTTGGCTTGATGCGAGGCAACGGCGCAGGCAAAAGTGCGAGTTGCAACGCAGAAAAAAAGGGACGAATCAGAGACTGAGATGAGGGACTGACACGCCCCACAGGGAATAAAAGTGGGTGTGTTCGCTCTGGGAACTTGGGACAACGTATTACTTATGGAGAGAAGCTTCGGAGTATCCTGTGTGTGGTGACAGCTTGTGATTTATATTCCTGCTTTCTTGTCGGACTTGGCAGACAGTGTGTGTGAGACTGCCAAGAACTTTATCGGCTCAAGGAATTTAACCCTGGAATTACTGGACTTGCTTGCTTGTTTGTATTCATTTGGAAATTTGGACTTCTCACCTCGTTGGTACAGGTGAGACATAACACAATGCTATATCTTATATGTCCACATGCCTCTTTACAGATGAACCTACTCTGAGATATTCCCTACTGAACCCTTATTTTTCATTTCCTCCTGACACACAGGGGACATATCTTTGAATTCTTCTGTCTCATGCTGCATTCTTTCTCAAGATTCCCATTAGAATTTTAGATTTGTAAGATATGAAGTTTGTTTTGGTTACAATGGAAAGCTTGTAGACAATGATTATTGTGAACACATAACAGATACATCTATAGCGAACTAAACAATGTGTTACCGTTCCTGAATCATGTGAGCTGGCTTGTGGCACTGATTCACCAGTTATACCAACTCCTGTTCCTGACAGTTCCGTTGGAAAATCTGAAGAGTCCAAAGAAATTAATTATATAAATTACATACAGAAATATAGCTGTAGTTTATTAAATACTAAACATTCACTTATTAGATTACATAAAAGGTGATGCCCAAAAAACCTGCAGCTTGGTGTATAAAAACCAACATCAACTCTATAGTTTTTAACTGGAATTGGTAAGTCTGAGGGACGTAGGTAAGAAAGCTAGGCATTGCACAGAATTTTTTTCTGTATTTATTTATTGTTTCTCCTTTTTCTTTTTTGGGATCGGGATTTGGAGTTCTCTTCCTTTCAGAAAATTATGGTCAATATCTTTCTCACCACAAGGGAAAATAAGATTCATCATCATAAAGTTATCTCAGTTTATTTATTCGATTATGGATTTGTGTCTTCTTTTAAAACAAGAAATTCCAAGAGTGTGAGTAAAGACTTGAAACCTTGCTCAAAATAATTGGTAACAAAAGTTTTACTTATAAATCTAATCCAGATGTCCAAGAGAAGATCTGTTTTCTCTTTATCTGATTGCTAGATTTTTAAAGTGTTTCTCCAACTATAAATACAGTGTTGCTAATAATGTCTGGTGAGCAACATTGTTTGCTAAAAATATAGATGTTAGCAGAAAAATAATTGTAAGAATTGGTGCAGCTAAAAATAATTGCATGCTTCTGCCAACAAGAAGCATTTCTACTTCATTGTTGCAATTGTGGCACAGGGTGCCCTTAGAGTATGTCCTGACTGACACTACCATATTATGCACCTGAGGATTTTTGAGCAAGCATCTGTTAACTCACTCATTATGGCTTGTCATTATCCATGAATTCACCTATTATAACTTATTTAAGTGACATAACAAGATTTGGCCCCAGGAACATTACTGTTATTCTCAAGGAGATTTGAGATGATGATGTTTTGTGTAGGAAATTAAGATCTGTACACTTAAGATCTGTCCGCTACAAAATCTGCAATTCACTTGAAGAAACATAACCACAAATGTCCCCTTGTTCCAAGAATGGAAACCTGTTGGATGCTAATGACTATTGCCACAATCAGCATGGTCAATTGTCAAGGATAAAAAGAGGAAGCATCCAGCAACACCTGGAAGGCCATAACTTCTCCTTCCTCAACTTAAAATCCTGACATACAAAATAGAACTCGCTTAAAATATTCCAGTCCACAAGCATTGAATTCTTACAAGCCCATTCCCATGCTACAAATCAATAGCAATTCAGAGCAGCAAAGAATCTGACTTCGATAAAAGTTTGGAACAAAACACTTTAAAGAGCAATTCTTACAAGAAGTAGCATCTGGAAAAGACTGGATGCCATCTGAAAAAACAGGAGATTCACGCTCAGGAGGTTCTGCAAGCTGTAAAAGAAAACGCAACACAAATGAAAAGGCATATAGTAAAATGATCAAAACGAGTGGGCTTCTGAAAGAGGCCTTGATCTTATGGAGCATGGAGTCTAGAGCCCTGGTGGCGCAGTGGTTAGAATGCAGTGTTTCAGGCTAAATTTGTCTACAGCCAGGAGTTCAATCCTGACCGGTTCAAGGTAGACTCAGTTCTTCCATCCTTCCGAGATTGGTAAAATAAGGACCCAGGTTGCTGTGGGCAATATTCTGACTCTGTAAACTGCTTAGAGAGGGCAGTAAAGCATCATGACGTAATATATAAGTCTAAGTGCTATTCCTATTGCTGTTTTAAAATTTAAATTAAAAAATAATCTACAAATAAAGGAGTTTATACAATTCAGTTCTGCCATTTCTCATCTCAAAGGTTAAAATCAATAGCAAATTTTGACTGAAACACATATTCTAACAATAGAAAAACTGTACTAATTTCAGTCAAAAATTCATATGAGGTTCGCTTATTCCTTTTCCCTACAACTTTTCCCACCCCATATCACGTCAACGTCATATATTTCAAAAATATACTCCCACTCCTTTTATCCAACAAGATATGGTAGCTTTTCTCAATTTTCAAACATATTGACATTTAAGTCTCATGGTCTCTAGTTAGCTAGCATCCTTGGCACCTTCCTGAGTAGCAAATGTTTATTGGAGCTGAATTCAATTCAGTCACTTGATAGTGTGATGTGAGGCATATACATTTAACAGATAAATAACAAATAAAAATTCCGGTAGTTTGGGAAATCACCCAGAGCCACCATGTGAGAGATAGGTGGTCTCTAAATTTGATATATCAATAAAATAAAAATACAATTCAACAAATCTTGAGGGCACCAAATTGGGAAGGCTGAAATATTTGACACCCCCCCCACACACACACACTATTTTATGTGTCTAAGACTTGATGATTAGATTTTTAGTCCAGGGGAATAGGAATGAATAGGAAGGCTAGGGAGGATTTACCGTAGATTATCGGCGTATAACACGCACAGGCGTATAACACGCATCTTCATTTTAAGAGGGAAATTTCACCCCCACTCCCACCCGCGCTGCGCTTCAATCCACAGTGTCCCATTCTGCCTGCCTGCCTGCCTGCCTTAGTTTCTGGTTGTTTGGGAGCAGCTCGCTGAGAATAATAACTATTCGCTCTTTTACTCAGCCGAAGCTGTTCCGATTCAACCATTAAAGAAGGCAGGCAGGCAGGCAAAACGGAGCACTGCGGGCGGGCGGGCGGGCGGACGGGGTGGGGTGGGGAGAAACGGGCGCTTCAGGGAAGCTGTGGCGACAGGAAAAGCCCCCCGCTTCTTTGAAGCAGTTTCTTCCTGTGCTGGTGGAGGAGCGAGAGAGCGACTGAGAGAGCTGACCCAGAGAGAAGGACAGGCTTCGGTTGCTTCCTCCCTCCCCTTCTTTCATTTGTGTCCTTGATCCCCGATCCCAGCAGCATTCACCTCGAAGGCTTCTTAACATTATATCGGCGTATAACACGCATACATCATTTGCCCCCTATTTTCAGGGGGAAAAAGTGCGTGTTATACGCCGATAAATACGGTATTTAATTTCTATTATACTCTTCTTAGTCTCTCTTCTCCCTTGGATAACTTGGACAGCATTCAATCAAATCTGCCAAGCTTATGAAAATGTACAATGCCATTGAATGATGACAGTTAAACGAAAACAAAGGAAATATCACACTTACAACAGCAGGTGACAGTTCTTGAGGTTTAAGGGGTAATAAAGGCGGTGTGGAATCCCTGTCTCCTGTGATATTGTTTCTTTCAGCTAGATAAGAGACTCCACTGACGGAAGGCTGGTAGGGGGGCTGCAAAGCAATTGCTGGACGGATTGGATCCCCCAGCTTCTTAGCACTGGAACTCAACCGCTCTTCAGACAATTGTGCCGATTTTGCTGTAGCAAACAGGGCAGACAATACTGTGATTCAAATGTGTAGAGTTAATATGCTTAAAATACATTACTGGGGGAGTTTCCTTTGAAAATGTTAAAAACAAGTGTTATTGATGGAAATTTCATACACTTCACCAAGGTATGCTGGCTGAATTCTTTTCTTCTAATATCTTTTAGAGAACACACATTAGATTTTCAATGTAGTAAATGAAATGTAAAAATATGCCACATTAGCATTAAGTCACGCTTCCCCGTTCTGTAAGGGGGTACCTTTTTGGATGGCTAAAGCTACACAGGGCATCATGGGATATGCTGTGCTCTTCAAAAGTGGAGATACATTTTTTAAAATTTTTAGTTTCCTTTTTAATTTGGTTTTAAAGCTACTGCTTTTGAAGTATTATTTTATTGGTGGTTTGGTAATTTAAAAACTACCACGTTTTCCATCAATGGATTGAGCTTCAACATTAAGATTCTCTTTCAATATTGTCTGCCAAAGAAAAAACACAGCATATTTTGGGGGAACAGAAAGAACCAACTAAATTCTTCCCAGTGTAGGGGAAGTTTTCTTGTGTAGTTTCATGAACAGTCTGGGAAGGATTCCAGACTGCATTTGGAAGCAGCAGCCAAAGAAAGTCAGGAAAACAGGTAGGGAGACTGTGAGACAATGGTGGGAGCAGAGATGGTTAAAGATGTCACATTTTGTGTTTTACCTACTAGAACATCCCAGTCTAAATCCACCTGATTAAATCCATGGAAGGTCTTCATGGATAACTGCTATATTCCTCACAGAAATATAACCATCCCCAGGATAAGACCTTTGAACATCAATATCATTATCTTAGAAAGATGCTCACCTGGTCTTTCTGAAATAACAGTGTTTTTTCCACTGTAGGACAGACCAAATGATTCTCTAAAAGTTGCACGTACTTCAGATCCTGCAGCCTTTTTGGGGAATTCTTTTCCTGATGGTAACACTGAAAAACATTCATTAGCAAAATATGAATATTTGACCTAGTAATCTCGTGAATGTTTGGAAGTAGGTTTAGAAGCACAAGATACAATCAAGTACCTTCTTTCTGGGCATTAATAAAGGTTTTCCACAGTTGTGATATCCCACTGGAGGGGGATTTTTATATATTTTGCCCAGGAAGTAAAGGACAAGTTGGGAAATAATCTGCACCTTATTTTCTAGAAATAGCAACACGTGGAGGACAAAATCTACTCAAAATTTGGAACTGTATTACACTACATTTTTTTTTAAAAAAAACCCTCACTTTTTACAATCCTGTAGTCCCTATTTGGGGTAGAGCTGGGACGACTGCATGGAGCTGAGCGTTTACTGGCTGTGTGCCTTTCCCGATGCCTATGTGGAGTTTACAACAGATACTTTTTTCTTTGTGCCCTAGGAGAGAAACATCTGCTGCTACCTAGGATTGAACTCTCAACCTTTTGAGTGGGAGTTGAGAATCTGCACCACTAGGCCACTCTAATATCACCCAACATTCTTAAAAGAAAACCAGTCTATTAAAATTCTCAAAAAAAAAAAAAAACACTCTTATTTTGCAGTGCACAGAGGATGGGGTGAAAACTGCATAGGTTGTATAGATGAATGATCTGACCTATACTCTCTGTGAAAGCTATTGTTTAATAAAGCATATAGAGGTGGGGTTTTTTTTGGCGGGGGGCGGGGATGGCAACAGCTCACACTTGAGACTTTCAAAGTGTTCCTTGTACAATAACCATTTCATCAGTCGCATTTGGCGGTTCTTTTTCTTTTCAGAGCCTGCTCACCTTCATTTCTCAGAGAGAACAAATAAGCTGTGTCACCAAGCTTAATCAGCTCACTTGTAGATTCTGAACCACCAGCCTCGCAAGATGGATCAAGCAGCTCTGATGACTGTGAAGATCTAAACAGAACACAATAAAGTATAGTCATGTGCTTTTTTTTAATTTGGCCACCAGGTGGTAGAATACATAAGAAGCATCGATCAATGCCTTCAGTCGTTCAGAAATTAAAGGGGAAGGGATGTTGGCATTATACTTCCACTTTAACAAAGCAGGTCAATAAAATATTAGAAAATAACAAAAATGTAAATGACAGAAACACAGTGGGGAAAAAGGTTAACTTCAACTTTCTAGCTGAGCACTTATTTTGTGCAGCACAACTGGTGTTTTCTTTCTTGTGCCAGCTTCTTTTGTGAAAGAAGGTCCTGGGGAGATGCCACAGGAACCTTGGCTGCGCCAGTGTGAAAAGTAGAGGTGTGAAAAGCCCTGAATGGTACAGTAGTGGCATGTGATAGGGGCAGTAGGCGGGGCTGGATATGTGGGCAGCTGGCAGGAGAAAGTAGTTAGGCGGCCAACAGGGCAAAGAGGGCGGGAAGGAGATGGGTAGGTGGAGGGAGTTCAAGAGGAGGCAGTCCCTTACCTTACTGAGGCTCTTGCTGGGGCTTTGAAGGGACCAAGCTGTGAATGGCTTGGGCTGGTGGATCCACACTTAATGGTCAGATTCAGTTAACAAGGCCATCAATTAACAATGACTGCCGGATTGAAATTGTTAAGCAATGTTGTCGTGTGACCATCACACTTTATGATGCCATTGCTTAGCAACAGTAATTCTGGTCCCTATTACCATTGTTAACCGAAGACTATCTATAATTTATTAATTAGGCTACCTTGAGTCTTTCCAATGTGTCAGCCGAATATGTATAACAAGTACATCTAATTGCAGAGGCAGCGATAAGAAGGTAGCAAGTGTTGCTCCAGTAGTAAATGTTTTTAAGCAACTTGGAAGAGAAAGGATATTTACTGCAATTAATGCTAATTCACACAGAATTGTGTCCAAGACAGTTACGGCACCCACTGTCCACATATAAAATATTTCAAAGATGCAGCCAACTGTACATGGCAAAGGTGAAATCTCTGAAAAGAGCATGAACAGTTGCATTAGTCCTTATTAGTTATTTAACAACCCACTACTACTAAGCCCTTTGTAAACTAGTAAAGCAGCAGGCAACTGTGGACCCGCCTTACCCTTCAGCTGAGGGTTGCTCTAGGGAGGGAACCGGGATGTCACAGCCATCTTCTGGCGTCTTTGAATCAGTGTGCTGGACTTCTGTTTCTGCCATCTGATTAAGACCACCTGTTTATAAACAACACTTTTAAAAGCAATGAACACCCAAAAAAAAATAATATTGAAAAATATATTAACACTCTTCCCTCCTATGCATACATCTGTCCTGACACATTTTAGAATCTATTGGCCAATGAAATAAAATAACAAAAAATACAGATAGTCCTCAACCATTCATTTAGTGATCATTCAAAGTACCCAATAGCATTTTAAAAAAAAGTGACTTATGACCGGTTCTCACAACAATTGCAGCATCTCCATGGTCATGTGATCAACATCCGGGTGCTTGGCAGCTGCTATGCATTGATGAGATCTGCAGTATTAACCTAGGCATATACCATATTTTTTGGACTATAAGACGTACCTTGGTTTAGAGGAGGAAGACAAAAAAAAAAATTTTTGACTACACGCATCGTGTTTTCGGCCTGCAGAGTGCTTCTGGATGCTGGGGAGGGCAAAAATGGGATGCGCAAAGGCTTGGGGAGGCCAAAAATGGGCCCGTATTTGTTGTATAAGATGCACAGACATTTCCACCCACTTTTTTTGGGGGGTGGAGAAGTGTGTCTTATACTCTGAAAAATACAGTATATGGTAAGTGTAATCAAACCTTTTCATTTCCTTTCTTATGGTTTGCTTCTGAACTATAATACTGCAATGTGTATTATAGCAACTGTAAACAGTTTTGAAAATGACTATATCCAAATAGAAGCCACATGCTAAATAAATAAATAAATCCAAACAGAACATTTCTTTAAATACTCATTTTTATTATCTTACTACCGTAGCTGGCAAATCCACTGATGGCTACAGCAGAGTACAGGAAGTCCTTGATATACAACCATAATGGGGACCAAAACTTCCGTTTGTCGGGCTTTGGGAATTTACTTATGTCTGGCACTCGCTCAGAGCCCGACACATCGCTGGGGCAGCGAGACTGATGGATGTATGGACGACTATCATTTATGCTGAATTGTTGAGACAGCTAGACAGCTGAGAGGCACATAGACACTAATCAGTCATCAGCCTTATTTCTGGACCCCTTGTTGATGTAAACCGCAATGTGGGGCTTTGGGAATATCAGTTGGTGGGGGTTTATAATCCTGATTCAGATAGATGCGGGGTGGGAATGGGAGGCAGGTAAGGATACAGATAGCACAGGGAAAGGAATGTAAATAAAGATCAGGTGGTGACAAATAGGCCCGGGAGGAGGCCCAGGAGTAGATAATACAGCAGCGGATGTCAGGTTGTAGAGCTGGGAGGACTAGAGCAGGGGTCCCAACCACCGTCCGTGGACCGGCACCGGTCCGTGGAACAAATCCTACCGGGCTGCTGGTTTGCATCGCCGCCATCTTGTTTTGATGAAAAAGTGCTTCCGGTGAGCTTTTCCGGTAGAAAGCTCACCGGAAGCACTTTTTCATCAAAACAAGATGGCGGCACCCAGCTGATGCCGGCACCGGTCGCGGCGCCAAGCTGATGCCGGCACCGGGCCGCAGCATAAAAAAGGTTGGGGACCACTGGACTAGAGCACAGCAGAAAAGGCACTGAGAGGCAGGCGCTCTCAGCGCTGCCTTTATTCTGCTGTAATAAATTTCATCATACCAATTGTGAGTAAAGTGATTTATTAGCAAGATACTCCAGTACCCAGTTGAAGCTGAACCCGTTAAGCAAGGCGATTGTTAAAGTGAGTCAAGCCCGATTTTACAGCCATTTCTGCCACAGTTGTTAAGAGAACCACTATAGTTGTTAAGTATCATTCAGACATTAAGTGAATCTGGCTTCTCCCATTGACTTTTCTTGTCGGAAGACAACTAGGAAGAGTGCAAATGATGATCACATGGCCCTGGGATACTGCAACCATCGTAAATACAAGCTGGTTGCGAAGCACCTAAAGTCTGATTGCCTGACTGTGGGGATGCTGACAGTTGTGTGAGAATTGATTGTAAGTCACTTTTTCTAGCAGCATCATAACTTTGAATGGTGAATAAACAAATGGTTGTAAGTTGAGGATACCTGTAACAAATTCCATCACATGCTTGTTTTGTTGCAAACAGAAGAGGGTTCTTTTATCAACAATTCCTTTCCAATAATTTAAACAAAAGGGTAAGCAATGGAAAAGAAATATAAATAACAAGCAACATCACCTCCCACACTTAACTTTGATTGAGAATTGTGTTCAGGAGTATTTTGCACCTACCAGAATTGTAAATGCATATTTGGCAAACCCAAAAAGAAAGCAGCAGCAACACAGATAGATTCCTGTGTCCAGGAAATACATTTAAAGAGATTCTGTTCAATCCTTAACCAAGGTACAACAGCTTTCTCCCTTTGGATTCTAATTACACGTCTATATTACTTACTTTTTTATTTTACTTTTATGTATATTGGGAGTATTTACACCAAGACAAATTCCTTGTGTGTCCAATCACACTTGGCCAATAAAGTATTCTATTCTATTCTTTCATAGAAAGATATTTAACCACAAAATATCCATGAAGAGGATGTTACAATTCACAATCTGTCCGTAAGAATGGCTCTACTTTGTATAATTGGATTAATCCCTCAATTTATTACCGTTAAGTTTGTTGCTGCTGCTGCACTCATGTGTTGAGCAAAATCATAAACCACAGCCATCCTAGAATGCCTTGCTGAAATTTGACAACAAAGTTGAAAACTGATACTTGTTTCCTCTGAAAACCCAGTAAAAAGGTTTGTTAAACCTTTTGGGAGATTGTTAAAACAGTTTCCCCAATTAAAAAACAACAACCCTTAAGAAATAAGAGCCCAATACAGGCAATCTTCTTTTTACAACCATTCATTTAGCAACCATTTGAAGTTACAATAGCACTGAAAAATAAATGACTTACAACGGCTTGCACTTATAACCGTTGCAACATCCCACCCTCATGAACAAAATTTAGGAGTTTGGCAACTGGTATGTACATACAACATTTACAGCATTCCGAGTCATGGGATCACCATTTGTGTCCTTTCCAGCTGACTTCTGGCAAAGTCAATGGGGGAAGATGGATTTGGTTAATGATCACATGATTCATTTAACAACTTCCTTGCTTAGCAATGGAAATTCTGGCCCCAATTGTAGTCATAAGCTGAGGGCTACTTGTATATCAGCCTCTCCATCTCCTACAATGTTGCTGGGCAATTTCTATACCATCTGCAGATTTCAGAAGCCAACGTTCCATTTTTACAGTCTTCTAAGACTCTAAAAACTTGCTTGGCTTATTATAAGTCAAAATCTACTTGCATCTTACTTAAATTAAACAAACCACATTAAGGCTTTGCATAATTTGTAATCCTACCCAATGAAGGCTCTTCATGTGTAGCAATCAGAATTTCATATAGGAACACATGTGTCATATAAATATCACAAATTGCTTTTACTGAGATGAGAAGGAAATGCACTAATTCCCACTAATTAATGTACCATTTCCTTTTCAGCAAAAGGCAATTTGAGATAACTGCAAGAGACAATTTTAAATTAAATGTTTCATCTACACTTTGTGTAAAAAACGTAATTTCAGTGCTTGCCAGTATTACTATAGCAAGGTGCATACAGTACATCCAAACAATAAAACATAATTACTTTATAACAAAGGCTGGCACATCACTTAATGAACCAGAAAATGCTTAACACTCAGTAATGGTTTTTTTAAAAAATTAATTACATCCCAATCTCTTGAAGTAGACATATAAATACTAATAAAAAGACCTTATTTCTCAAAAAGATAATTCATGATTTAATAAGCTATTTCTCTCACCATCCTGTTGAGAAGCAGTTTCACTGATTTCTTCTGTAAGATATTCAAGTAAGCCATCAAATATTTCCAAGAGATTCCTAATAGACTCCTTATCTCCTTTCACAATATTCTCCCCTTAATAAAAACACACAGTATTATCTTAGAAGAGAAGTAAAAGGTTGGGAGGATGCAACTGAACTGGGCTAAGAGCAAAGTTCTGCTTAAAAGAGCATTCCTGATAAGTGAACCTACCAACTTAAAATAGGAACTGCTCATGTATTAGATTTTATTCTGTTGAGAATGCTCATTCTAATGAAGAAAAATTTCTTCCAGCAACAGGACACCATGCAAAATCAGTTTTTTTCATTCCAGACAACTTTTTCTGCCTGGCCTTCCTCCAAGAAAGGCAATGCTGAAAGAAAAACTCATTATATAATTCCCATAGGGTTATAATAGCTGTCTCAAATCTGCATTGTCCAAAAAACCCAGTAACCCAACATAAAAAATTGTAATACCAGCATGAATGGGGAAAAATAATTAAAACCAGACATTAATTCTGTGACTTATTGAATCAGCTCAGTGAAAAACATTAAGAACATCTGGGACACCATTTGATCTGTGATATGTTTAGGGTTACCATGAGTTTTAAAGCCGCACAACATATGTTATTTTTCCCTCTATGCCCATGTGCTTTACCATGAAAGGCATACAGTAATTGCTTCTGACCTGCATTTCACAGTTTTGATGGGGATTGTTTTGCTACTTTGCTAAAATCGTCCCAAGGAAAACCAGTTTGTTACAACCGAGACTTTCCTGTTAGGAAGATGGCTTGCACTGAGGCAAGTTAATCAGGAAAAGATTCAGCTGGTGGCTCCTTCCAGCAATCTGCAATGTATATTAAGAGCCTAATGCTTTCAAAGTGCATTCTACAAAGTTTAAATCCCATTAGAACAAGGGACAGTTTAGATGAGAAATTGATTCTTTGCCAATTTTAAATCTAGGCCCTGAATCATTTATTGTGTAAACAAAGATAGGCACTTATTATATAACGTGTACTATCAAGATCCTTTGGAAACATTTATTTATAATTACAACTCAATTTGTCCTTACCAATTTTCACTTTATCTGCCAGCTAAAACATTATTAAGGCCTGATGGAAGTATCTTGCATTAAGTGCAGGTTTTTAATCAGCTAATTACATTTTTTTAGTACTGATGAAGCTCAAATGTAGTATAAAAGTATCTTCCAGGCTGTTAATGTAAAAGATAGCACAGCTTTCAATATTGCTGAGATTGACCAAGGTTTGTCAGCAGAACACAACAAATAGTTGCCATACATTTTACTATAGTTAAAGGTCTCTAGCATAATTGTGTTCTCGTTCATTTTGACTATAGCTTTCATAAAAGTAGGGCATGCCTGAATGTACGCTTCTAATAATTTTATGCCGTCAAAGCCTGTTTCAAATTTTCAGCAATGGGTTTAAAATCTGTAAAGCAGATTAAAACTACTTCCGCCTACTTGAAAACAACCCTCCCTGAAGTTTACTTTTGAATAGACATTTCTAAAACTGCAAGTTTTATCTTATTTCACTGATTTTACTAGAACAATTTATGAGTGAGTTCTTTGGAGAAGATTGCTCAGCAGTTGTCACAATATTTTTAGAGGAATTTACTTATAAGCAAAAGAAAATGTCATAAAAAGTATCTAAGAATATATTGCAAATTTGGATAAAGAAGCATCTAACTTGAAATAAATTTCTATTGGCCCAAAGCACGATCAAATGTAGATCAACTTAAGACAAATGCCTATTTTTAACAGTCTTGCATGTATCACAAATGTATGGTACATTTTTGCATCAATGTTTTTTTTTTTAAATTATACTCACCAGTTATATGTGACAAGCTGATCTGCAAGTAGTCCAGTGCCAAAGAATCTATCACCGCCTGCACATTATGAATATTGTCTTCTTGGCAAGAAGGAACAGCTATGAAATCTATTAACAACTTTTTGACATTAGTACTGTGCATTACAATATACTAGTATAAAGTCAAATAAATGAACTGTATCTTAATTTTTTGGAGAGCAAGTATGATTTTTTCCCCCACCTAAGCTGGCTTGTAGAAATGCATATAATTCTGAAGTGAACAATGAATTATTACACAAAATGTAAATAATACTCCAACATAGTATTCTCAAGTCACTATCTGAACATTTGAAAAAGGCCTAAAATTTTTCTTCTCACCCCTCTGGATGGCCATAGACAAGAGTGCTCCCACCACCACTGAGACCCCTTACATTTATTCCCCCTGCCACTCTCTCTCTCTCTCTCACACACACTTCTCTCACATATATGAGACAAAAGTTAGCTTATCCACATTATCCTCAAATTCAGAATTAAGCTTGCTACCTTTGCTGAGGCTCTACTGTAGAAGATGACCAGGCTGAGCCCAAGGGTGGGGTCAAGCACATCATCCATCTGGAGTCCCTGAAAGAGATCTAAGACCAGCCCCCCTTGAAGTCTGTTGACTCTTCAATTTGCCTTGAATGTTAGTAGATGAGATTCTTGTGCATAGGGTGCATGGAATAAACTCACAATGCTTTCTGAACTCTATCTTGGCTCCTGGTTTCTTATGTCTGACATCTATTTTATTGAGGCTCCATTTTACAGTATAGATCAGGGGTGTCAAACTCAAAGCCTGCAGGCCCGATGCGTCATGTGCTGGCCCGGCTCCCACCCAGTTTAGCGAAGGGGAAAAAAGTCGCAATACATCATGTGATGCTGCCATGACAACACAAATTTGACACCCCTGGTATAGATCATTATTGTGATTTATAATTTATCAGCTCAGACATGCTGATGCCCTGGGAGTGACTCTGAAAATTCCAGATACAGAAGACAGAAAGGGGGAAGAGTTTGGGAGAGCAACCAGGACAGGCAGACAAGATAAATACTAAAGCCTAAACTGAGATTCATCCTCTGTTTAAGGGTTTTTATACTTCTGTTTTCAAACTCAGAACATTTTTCCTTGAAATGCAGATGCAGTGGGGAAAGTTAAGTTTAAAAAATTGTTATTAAAGCCTCTTAACTATAGATTTATTACTAGTGTTTCAAATGTAAATATGGAACTGTTACCTTGCTGTAAGGATAATGCAAGATACATGCATTCTTACCAGGGACTTTTTCTCCTAATATCGATTCATAAAGATGAACAAAAACTTCAGCTCCACAGTCAGAGAGGCTGTTAACATGCAGATCTATGTTACATTTTGTCAGAAGATCATTGGCAACTGTGACCCAATCTGTTTTAAAATTACAAGAGAACATGAAATGTTATGGTTTTAGAAAAAAAGCAGAAGATGCATTAACATAAGTAGAGATTCAGACCTCTTTCCAAGCATCCCAATAAGGTTTTTTAAGCTTTTATTAATATTAAAAATAGAACTCAACTTGAATCCAAATGTTATAACCAAATCTAGTAAATCACACACTAATTCCCACAAAATGACATTGTAATCAAGAATAATGTTAGTTTAGTAAAACTGAATTTATTCTCCTCCCAAATTCTATCAAATTCTATTTATATCCTGGAGATTACTAGCAAAACCTGAAAACTAAGTATTATGTTTGATGCTTTTTGGGAATAATTGATTTTTTTCACCATTTTACCCAAATTTCTTTGAACTATTTAAACAGGAAAAATACAATTTAATTATTCCATTTTATGAAAAACCCCATAGTTGTCCAGAAGTGATTGAACAATGCTTTATCTCATGACTTTTATTGCTTTATCGATGTATAAAATACAAAGAAAAATAAAAAGTGGTGTGTCATAAGTTGGCCATCTTTTCACCAGAAGTCCCGTCTCACAATGTAATAGTGCCAATGGAAGAAGCAAAGGCAAACTGTAAGTATTATGTGTTTTTTCAAAGCCAGCAGTTCTCCACAATGCTATCCCAATCTGATGTGCCATAGACTCTTAGCAATCACATAGCCTTTAATCTGGTCCTTAAATCTACTCAGAAATAATTCCAATAAAAACCAACAAGATCTATTTCAAATATAAGGGTATTTATTGGGTAGGATATTCTAAAGCCAGAGCATAATGGTAGTCACGTCATTGTAGGGAAGGAGGAGTATGAAAAAGATGGTCCTCCAGCTGTTTGTTTTTTACAACAGCCTGTAACTCACTGAACTACCTCTAGCCAATGACATTGTGTGTAGGTTTTAACCTATCTCAAAGATGTATTATTCTGCATATTATGCAAATATACCTTTTAATGGCTAAGCAAGCCATCTGAGCACAATACGTGTCAATTTTGGATAAACAGGTTATATACACAACTGACCATTTTAAAATAGGGAAATTATTTTGGAATATTAACAATTCCTCCTGCTTTATGCAACAGGAGACTTATTTGAGTAATTACTATGCTTCACTTCAGTCAACGGTATAATCCATTTCACCACAACCTATTATACACAGGCTTTGCTTCCTCTCCTCCGTTTTTAAAGTTACTACCTTGTGGGCTAACTTATAGCATGCCAGAGCGTCTTACTCTCCTTTCCTCGTTACTCCCCGAGAAAAGAGAATGACTACTACAACATATATACCGGTAGCATAAATATGTTCTTAAACTACCCTGTTCTTTTAAAAAGCAACTTTGCTCGACCTGATGGTCATTCACACGTGCGCGAATCTTACGACGCGTGTAGATTTGTCATCTGGAGCTGTAACAGACTGCTAACACGGTTCTCCCCGTACGAGGTCTTGAGGAATTGATTTTAATTTTTTTTTAAAGGCTGTTTTCACGGAGCAGCACCGCCCATTTGTGCAAGGAGGATGGCAACAGGAAGGAATAAGAATCATCAAGCCTCTCCTTTTGGGGAGACTGAATCCCACTCCCCAATCCCACCCACCTCTTTCCGCAGCAGAAGCCATTCCGCAACCCTTCACGCCAGGAGGGAAAGAAAAAAACCGCGCCCAGCAGCCAAAACGCAGGATGCCAAAGCTTCGGCGATTTAAATCCTGGACCGCTCTCCGGACGTCTGCCTGATGATTGGCCAGCCAGAAGCGGAAAAGGCGGGATTTCCTTTTAGCTTTACTCCCTTTCCCCCCCCCTCCCTCACCTAGTTCCGGATGGGCTAACGCTGTTCAGTTACGCTTATTGTTTATTTTCCGCGATCGTCGGTTTCTACGGCAACGAAGGGAGGGGAGGAATTATTAGCGAAGGCTTTGTTTTTTTAAAAAAACAAGTTCCCAGAGGTGGGGGGGAGAAACAGAGGCCGCGCGCGCTACGTAAAGCCTCGAGCGGGAACAGGGCGCTGCTCCTCGCATTCTGTTGGCAGGCTGTTTGTCGCGAGCGTTGGTACGCCTGGCTTCCTCCCTTCACAACAATCTTGTGAGTTGCGGTAGACTGAGGTGCCTGCCCAGGGCCATTCCGAGAATTGTATGGTTGAGTGGCATCTAGCTTCTCCTGCAAGGATCTGAAACAGGTTAGCATCCAAGGGCAAAAATGCAAAGCGCGACACGCACATTTGCATTCTTGTCCGCAAGGAATATAAATCCATCCATTCCCCTCCAGTCTTAGCTGAAGAAGTTTCTCGGATGAGAAGCTAAACGTCGTGAAAGAAAAACCAGAAAGTCCAGTTGCCTCTTAAAAAAAACACCTTTGGGACAACCATAACCTGGATGACTGAGTATCTCCATGGACACACTCACTCTTTCTGACCTTAAGATTTTCTGTTCAATTCTGTGGCAAAAAACACCTGGAGAAGCTCCCTTTTCCACCAATTAACCTCTGTGCCCTTAACAAACGAGAATATTTGTAGCTTAGGGTCGAAATGAGGGGTACTTGGTCTCTCTGAACTTGCTTGTTTTCTTACAGACCTTTCATTATCCAAACATCACAATGTTATCTAGTTTGGGTATTGAAATATCCCCTTGTTTGGATGTCAAGACAAGAAAGGGAGGCCTGGGGAAGGCACCCATCCATCAACATGAGGTCAGAAATCCACATTTTCAATCTGATGTGGAGAATGTTGGAACTTTCAGTTTATTCCTGAAAAAGGAAGAATGGTCTTGCCTAAGGGGAAGTTGTAGTGCCACAAGATTCATTTGGAACAGGAAGTAGAAGGGAATGATTTGATTATTATTAGCCTGATATCTCAATAAGATAGCTGAAGCAGGAGAGTTGACATACCTGAAGAACCTAAAGTGTAATATTAACATAACAGACCCAACCTATATATCAATCCATCACCACCCACACCTGACAAGACAGATCACAAGAGTCTCACCTGATGTGACTCTCCCATCACAAGATTTACTTGCCATGTAAAGCCCTTATAAACAGAAGAACATCAACACTAACATTCCCTAAATTCTGCTGAAGATGTTATTTAGCCTGGTAAGGAAATGTTTGGAAAGCTTGGAGAATGAACCTCCATTCAACCCCTGCCCAAGCAGGAGATGCTATACCATTTCAGACAGGTGGTTATCCAGTCTTTTCTTTAAAACCTCCAGTGATGAAGCACCGACAACTTCTGAAAGCAAACTGTTCCACTGGTAAATTAACAATTGTTAATAGTTAATTATGCAGAGGGCCCTGATCATAGCCATAAATGACACAAAAATGTACCATTTATTGCTACAATTAGGGACCTCTGCATGCCAAAGAAAATCGGTGTGTGTCTGTGCACACACATAATGCAAACAGGTTCTGTTTTGAATGCTGGAAATGATGACAAACTCTTAAAAAAAAAAACAAATTCTGGAGCAATCTTGGAGTAATTTTATGGGACGAGTTGGACAAAGCTGGTGTAGGCACTGCCCTCTTCCCCAATGCCTGCCCTCATCCGCCCTATGCTAGGTTGCTACTGAGGTCCTACTTCACTCCAATCTTCTGGATGCCTCCCCTCCTACTCTTAAGCCTTTGTTAGCCAGGCAATAGCCCATGTACCTGGTTTTTGTTTGCATGGTCTCAGAAGCAAAGAATAGGGTTTCCGTGCAGCATATCAGAACACCTGCCTTCCTCCAAGTGTTTGCCTTTCCATCTGTTCCCCAGTCCCGTTACTAATTTCTTGTTTTATTCCTGATACTTACTCCTAAAATAAATAATAGTTCAATATAATAAAAATAATTTCCTTCATACAAGATGATATAATCTGAAGTGTAGCATCCTGCATTTGGGTCTGTTAGAATCATCAACTTTCAGGTGCCTGAAATAGTACAGGATGTAGCATTACTAAAATTTGTTTGGCCCAAAGCTTACGGTATGTTCAGTTATGCTACATGTTGATATTAGTGAAAATACAGTAAGTAGAAATGAATAATAGTAGTGACTGAACACTCCAAAACATCTGTGAGATATACCAAACCATGCACACAATCTAGAGAAGTGACTTTGATGTAGTGAGATTATATCTTGTAAAGAGGTTTTTAAATTAGTGCAGCACAGTAACCACAGCACAAGAAAGTTATGGTTTAAATTGAAAGCACACATGAAAAAATAGTGGGGCATTATAGCCACTAAACACCTTTGGGCCATCCCCAAATCATCCAGTTGTCTTGACAATCAACCTGGATATGATGAGATTGTATTTAATCTGGAAAAAATTTCTTTACAGGTAGGCCTTGACTATTCAAAGTTATAACAACACTGAAAAAGGTGAGTTATAACTGTTTTTCACACTTACAACTGTTGCAGCATCCCTGTGGTTATGTGATCAAAATTCAAACACTAGGCAGGTGAATCAGGAAGGTTGCAGTGTCCTAGAGTCACGTGATCAACTTTTGTGATTTTTCTGACAGACATAATCAAGGGTGAAGGCAGATTCACTTAACAACCTTGTCACTAATTTAACAATTGGAATGATTCAGTTAACAATTGTGGTAAGAAAGATAGTAATGAACAAAATTAACTTAACTGTTTCACTTAGTGGCAGAAATTTTGGGCTCAGTTGTAGTCGTAAGTTGAGGACTACCTGTGTTTTGCTTCTTGTAGGTGTTGAAAGTCCCATTGGAATCACTGTCAAAAGCATGAAAGTCCTATGGGTGCTGCTAATTGCTGCTTTTTGTGGTTAATACTTGCTACTGTTCAGTTTGTTCAGACTGACTGTTGTTTTCGATCTGTTTTTGCTGCAATAAGTTATCAATCTTGTGTTAACACACCTTATTTCTGATTGTCTTTTTCCTGATTTGTCACATGGGAGCAAAATAGTATGTGCTAGGATTGTTTTAATTACATTGGTGTGATGTTGTTTAGCACTAGAGCTCCCTGAAACTCTGCAGTAATGGATATTCTGTCACTGTGATGCAACTGTAATTCATTGCTTAAGGGCAGCTATATGCTATCTTCTAATTCTTTTAGGTTTTGTTGGAAGAAATATCCTTCTGGGTTCAGTGTGGAAAAGACACTGGAAACATGGAGGTTGTTTGAAAGGTTTAATGGTGGACAGGAGGACCACATGGCTTGAAGCTCCAAAGTGAAAAGGATGATCACATGCGTCAAGATGAAGGAAAAGATCAAGAAAAAGGGCTGAGATGCTGAGAGTGCCTGGGTTTTATAACCTTTGTTGGGATTTGAATTGGAGCTGGTATTCTGATTGGTTGTCAGACTCCCATGAGGCCATGCAGGGGCAACTCTGTAGGCTGTCCTGAGTTCCAGGCTTGGATGAGGCTTGCTGGATGATGATGTACTGAAAGGGCTTTGGGCAATTGCTATAGTTTTACCTGGAGATCTTTGTTATGTAAAGTATTCTGGCCCAGGCCTTAATGGCCCACCCATTAACAAAGGTGGGGGTGCGTTTCTGCTTCTGAATTTCTACTCTTTTTAGAGGAAATGTTCTGCCTTTTTATATTTCCCAGGATATTTAATATTTCTAGGAGAGGTGTGGGTGCTAACTTCCTACAGTTTCTTTACCATCTACCGTGCTATTCCAGATTTAGAATACTATGCTTGTTTTATATTAGGCTCAATCATCAATAAAAATATTGCTATTTTTTTCTTAGTTGTATTAATTTTTCCTAAACAATATATTTATGTGAATGTATTGCTATTCTTGTACTATTATTTTATTGCTGATGTTAACAACTAAAATAGTTAAGGAGAATATACAGCATATTATTAATGATCTGACTCTTTAACCATGCAGTATTACAACAATGTAATTAAATATATAGGCCTGTTGAACTGGACATTCAGAAGGGCTGCAATACTAATTTTAATATGAAGCAGAAAGCTTTTGTTTTTTAATGAATTTTCATGGCAGTCACATATTCACTATACCCTAGCTTTCCAAGCTAAAATACAGTGAAAGGAAAAGCAATCTGTTGACATTCTACCTATCATTTTGCTGAATTACTTAATTCCCTCCACCTATTTTTTTGCACAACAGCAACCCTGTAGAAGAGACTTGGGTTGGAATAGTGGGACTAAAAGTCCAGTGAGCTTTCATAATTGGGAATAGAATGGAATTTGTATTTCTCATTCTTAGTTCACCTTTAATTCATCCTTCAACTCTTTCACCTTACTGGCTCCCTTAATAGAGATATACTGGAAGAACTGTGTTAAGCAACTCCTCAGCCAATCTGAATATTTCATTAATTAAAAGTAGCAGTACATTTATTATACAACCAGGTCCTCTTCTTTCTTTGCAAAAACTCTCATAAGACACATGAGGTTTTCTCAGCATATGTCAATTGTATGGGTTTCCTGTAGTTTCATGTTTTGCCAAATGGATATTTTATGTGGTGAAATAAAAACCAGGCACTTTTCTTGCCGAAACAGAGATTAGACATGAAAGTTTTGCTGATTTCTAGAGAGGTGGTTGTACTTCCTCAACTGTTTCATTCATAAACGACATGCCTTTCAAATACTATAATGCTATGGTAGTGGCATGGAACTGATTGCACAATAAAGCACAATGGAGACTTCAAAAAGTTGTACATTGGAGCAAAACTGGTGATAAAAACAACCATGTGGGAATCCAAGGGAGAATGAAGTCATTTGTTTGTGTAAGAATGCTAGATCCATTAGATAAGCATGAAAGCGGAACTGAACATTAGATAAGCATGAAAGCAGAACCTGAAATCCTTACTAGCACTGATGTTACTACTTTGGGTAATGAAATGTCTACTAGAATAGTAACATTATCAGTGCTAGTAAGGAGTGTGGTTTGCTGTCAGATTATATTCTGGTGGTTTGCCCTGTCCGTGGTGGTGGGGGTGGTCTTAGAGATTCTTTGGCTAAGCTGTTTACTGTTAGCTCTTGGCAGTTTCTTGATTTGGGTATTGTTCACTTGAGTCTTGGTTTGATGTTAATCTATGCTGATCTAGTGCTGATTGCTGGTGGATAAGTGTTTTGATCTTTTTGTTCCCTTTAATGGCTGGTTGATTGTCTCTTTTGCATAGTCTATAGATGTTAATGCCTACATCTCTATTGACGGCTAATTTGTCAGAGTGCTAGGCTTCTAGAAATTTTTGGACTTGGTCTGGTCTAGGATTGTCACATTTCCCCAATTGAAACTATGGTTAAATCTGTCTATATGTTATAAAATTAAAGAATTTTCAACATATCTTCTGATTGCTAGTTAGTTTCAAGGATGTGTTCTGCCAGTTTTCTACCTGTTAGTCTTACATAGTGGTTGTTATAGGTTTCACATTGTATATTATAGATGACTCCTGTTTTTTCTTCTGGGGTTGTTGGGTCTTTTGGTTTGCTTAGGATGTTTTGAAGGGCTTTAGTTGTCTTGTGTGCTATGCTGATTCCATGTGGTTGTAGTAGTCTGTTAGTGTCCCAAAGTAATCTGTTAGTGTTTTCAGGAGGCAACTGGACTTCCTTGTTTTTTCTTTTGAAGACGTTGTGCTTCTCATCCAAGAAACTTCTTCAGCTCTGAGAGGATAGTGGGAAATGGAAGGATTTATATTCCTTTCAGTAGCTGATAATTTGCATCCTTTTAGAGGGTCTTTGAAACACTTGGAGATTTATCTGTGTCTTCAGGGTTACGAGAGTACTGCTCCTAGTTCCTGTAGTTTGAAATTTTTCTCTGGAAATCCATTCTTATTCCCACGCCATTCAAAAGGTGTTCATCCCAAATTGTATAGCTAAAAGTCTGTAGAGATTCTCAGTCATCCAAGTTATGGTTGTCCAAAAGGGACTTTTTCAGGAAGCAACTGGACTTTGTTTTTTCTTTTGAATAAGAAGCTTCTTCAGCTGACAGGATAGTGCTTCTCAAAAGAAAAAACACGAAAGTCCAGTTGCCTCATGAGAAAGCACCTTTGGGACAGCCATGACCTACCTGGATGACTGAAAATCTCTAGAAACTTTTAGTCTGTCAGTGGTTTCTGAGATGTACTTGATGTATGGGCAGTGTAATTCTTTTTAGGGTTTGTGTTGGTGCTGGGCTGGGTTGAGTGGTCAGAGACTTTTTGATAAAGTTGCGTGGAAATCTAGGATGCTCAGAGGCGAGCCCTACAAGAGACTCAAAGTTTTGCTTACATTATTTTAAGAACAACCAAATCCCTCGAGACAAACGAAACACGTTAGTATCTGAGCAAGCGTGGGCAACTCCAGTTCTGAAATGGTGCTGGCAAATGGGGGAAGGGCAAAGCCTTTTAAGCGAGCCCCTATGCTGATCTCATAGACTACAGCGCACGCGCCACTCGCCTCTAAGTCCCGCCTCCAAGGAAAAACGGAGAGAGCCCTTCAGCCGTTCGAACAAGAACGTAAGAGCACAGAAGTGGGCGGGACCTTCAGTGACGTCAGGAGCCGGCTTCCCGACATTCGTGGCGGTGCCGGGTATATAACCGGCATCCGGCTGTTCAGCCACTCCCCATTCAGTCGCCCTCGTCATCGGCTTCAATTTAGGTTGCGGACTTCTCGATCCCCGCTGTTAAGGCCGTGTTCGTCGTCGTCGTCAACATGCCTGGGTATTCCAGTGAGAGGGACCGCGGGTGAGCCGTGGGGGCTCGGTTGAGTCGGCTCGGCCCCTGCCGAGGCTCAGCCATTTCTTGTGTCGGGTGGCAAGTTGGGGCGTTAAAATGGCGGCGGAGGTTTAACGCGCCGTTTTCCCCAGCGCCGCCGACGGCCGCGCGCGAGACGGAAAATGGGGGGGCGGGCAATCGGCGCCCGAGGCCTCTCTGGAAGGAGAGCAGAGCGCTTCGAGGAATTCTTGGGATCCGCGGCCTCGGCACCCGGAGGGAAACGGGGAAGGAAGGGGCGAGGGACAGCCGGTAGGGCTTGGGGGCGGATGGACTGCGTTGGAGAGGGAAAAAGGGGTGAGAAGGTGCCGGTATGGAGTGTAGAAGGAAGCGGTGCGATTAAAAACATTATCGTGGCCGCATTTTCGTCGAAAGCGGCTTCCTTATGTCTAAAAAAAAATTGTCCCCGGCTGTGTTAATGGTTAGCCCCGCCATGCGGTGGCTGAGAGAAAAATCAAAATGCCGGCGGCGGCCGCTTCTGCTGCTGTCGTCTTTGTTCTTCCTCTCCGCCTGCTTCTCTCTTATCCCCGCCCCGACGTTAAAATGGACGCGCCGCCGGAAAATGTGGCGTAGACGGAAAAAAGAAGACAAAAAAGAGAGGAGAGCCCGCTCGACCCGAATTCCCTTTTGTGGGGGAGGGCGCCGGCCGCCCCCTTCGTCCCCCGTCATCGCCTCTTGTTTTGCGCCGCAGACGACACAAAAGGGGAGCCGGGGGCAGCGATTTGATTTACTTGCCCTGAGGCGACGCTGCTTTCAGACATAGCGGCCGGGGCTTTTTAAGAAACCCCTTCGGCATCCGACGGCGCTTGCGCATACACCTTCCCTCCCACGCCGTGCGAGAGCAGCCTTTTTACGAATCTGTTAAAGAAACAATCCTGTTTGAAGAGCCAGCTTCCTTAAATCGGCTAGGTTTCGTAATTCTTTCTCGCCCACTTCAGAGTCTGACGCAGAGAGGGAGTTCCAAACAATTTAGACGTTTGTTTGGAAAACACTATTGTTTGGATTGATTTTTTTTCTCCCCTGGTTTCTCTGGTGGTGCTTTAGGGCCCACTGTGGATTAATTTTGAGGTTTGGTGATAATAAACATCAGTGCCTTCGTTGTGTTTTTTTTAAAGCACGGCTTAAACTTTTAGTTAATTTTTTTTTTTTTTGTAATTTGCCTTTGCAGATTTGGTGGCCCTCGTTTTGGAGGAAGTAGAGGGGGATCTTTAGGGGGGAAGAAATTCGGAAATCCTGGAGAAAAGCTTACCAAGAAGAAATGGAATCTAGATGAGCTTCCCAAATTTGAAAAAAATTTCTATCAGGAACATCCCGATGTTGCCCGGCGTGCTATGGTATGGAAACATATCTTGAATTTTAAGTTCTCCTAGTAAGATTGTAGTCTGCAAGCAGTATTGGTTCTTGTAAATGTTATCCACTGAAATGATATTTTGCTATCTTTGCAGCAAGAGATTGAACAATATAGAGCAAGCAAAGAAATCACTGTTAAAGGCCATAACTGTCCCAAACCAGTTATGAATTTTTATGAAGCTAATTTTCCTGGTAAGAAAATAATACTGGTAATGTAGCTTAACAGTTATAAAATGGATTTTTGGACTGTTAATTAGACAAATGTTTTGTCTTCTAGCAAATGTTATGGAAGTAATCCAGAGGCAGAACTTCACAGAGCCAACTGCTATTCAGGCACAAGGCTGGCCTGTTGCTTTGAGTGGACTAGATATGGTTGGTGTAGCACAAACTGGATCAGGGAAGACATTGTCTGTAAGTAATTACTGTGGTTATTGATATATTTCTTAAATTAATGAAACATATTAAGAGGATTAACAATTGTTCATTCTCTTTTCCTTAATAGTATTTGTTGCCAGCCATAGTACATATAAATCATCAACCATTCCTAGAGAGAGGAGATGGGCCCATTGTAAGTATTTGAAACTATGACCCTTGTTTTGGGAAAGAAGGGAGATGAAGCTAGTTTTGATTGTCCCTGCAATACAGTAGCATTCTTGGTTGAATTAAATTGAAATTTGGCTATTTCCTAGTGGGAAAATAATAATCAGTTAAATTTTAGCATTACCTTTTTAAAGTCATGTTATATTTCAAGGCATCTCTTAAATGAAGTAACATAGCTTCCAGGCTGGAGTCAGTGAAATGATGCAAATTATATTGATTGTAACTAAAAACCTATTCATATCAATGGGTTTTTGATACAAATAAGTCTAGATTTGGTGCTTATGATATTTAATATAACTTAAGTAGCAACAAGTTTAGTAATTCTGTATTTGCATTTCTTCATAGTGTCTGGTGCTGGCACCAACTCGAGAATTGGCTCAGCAAGTGCAGCAGGTGGCTGCAGAATATGGTAGAGCTTGCCGTTTAAAGTCTACTTGTATTTATGGAGGTGCTCCAAAGGGACCACAAATACGTGATCTGGAGAGAGGTATTAAAAAGCACTGTTCAGCAAATTTCTCCTAAACATGATTTAGGAAATTATAAAACTATCCACCACATTTATTACTGCTTTTAGGTGTGGAAATCTGCATTGCAACACCTGGTAGACTCATAGATTTTTTAGAAGCTGGCAAAACCAACTTACGAAGATGCACTTACCTTGTTCTTGATGAAGCTGATAGAATGCTTGACATGGGATTTGAACCTCAGATCCGAAAAATTGTTGAACAGATTAGAGTAAGTATAAATGTTCATGCTTAATGTGCTGAATGATAGGTAATTCTGTCTTGGAACATGCTTGTTCCAGGTTCTGTAGGTAGCATTTAAAGTAGCAAATAGCAATAGCATTTAAGACTTACATACAGCGTCACGTACATTGTTAAATGTTAATTTACTTCTAGCCTGATAGGCAGACACTGATGTGGAGTGCAACATGGCCTAAAGAAGTTAGACAGCTTGCAGAAGACTTCTTAAAAGAATATGTACACATCAACATTGGGGCATTGGAACTAAGTGCAAACCACAATATTCTGCAGATAGTGGATGTATGTCATGATGTAGAGAAGGATGACAAGTAAGTAAATTTGATTAACTCTCTTCATAGTGGTGGCATAGATTGCTTTTTATGTGGTCAATTTTATTACTAAATTCTACTTTTATTGTAATAGGCTTATTCGATTGATGGAAGAAATTATGAGTGAAAAAGAAAATAAGACAATTGTGTTTGTGGAGACCAAAAGAAGATGTGATGATCTAACAAGAAAAATGAGGAGAGATGGGTAAGCTATACCTTTAAAACAATTTGAAGGAATAGGCTTTATGCCTGAATTCATATTTACTTATTTAATACTTTTGCAGTTTGCTTCTAGTCCCAGTTCCTGTAGCCCAGAGGTCTCCAAACTTTGCAACTTTAAGTCTTGTGGACTTCAACTCCCAGAATTCCTCAGCCAGTATAGCTGGCTGAGGAATTCTGGGAGTTGAAGTCCACATGTCTTAAAGTTGCCAAGTCTGAGGACCCCTGCTGTAGACTTTTTCTAGCCTTCTTGCCTGAAACTGAGTAACAGGAAAGGAAACCTAATTGGATATTGTGTCTTGCATAAAGGAGTATTGTCATACTCTCTTTAAATAATGATTCTGCCAACACCCCAATTAGTTCCTGTGCAAAATGGAATAATTTTTGTTGCAGGAACCCTGTACTGGTTTGAAAAAAGTATTTGGTATATGTTGTTAAATATAATTGCAGGTGGCCAGCAATGGGTATCCATGGTGACAAAAGTCAACAGGAGAGAGACTGGGTTTTAAATGGTGAGTAAAAAGGATAATAAACAATAATTCTGCAAAATACTTAGTGAAGCAAACTAACTTGGCCATTTCTTGCAGAATTCAAACATGGGAAGGCTCCTATTCTGATTGCCACAGATGTTGCCTCCAGAGGTCTAGGTTAGTACAACTCTAAGCTTGGGTGATACACAATTTTTTTTTAAAGAAAGTTAATTGCTTTCTTTAACCTCTGCGTTTTTCTAAGTTTTTTCACATAAAGGTGCAGTCTTTGTGGCAAGGCCTAGGCATGACTATCGGAGGACTCGAGGGGGATGGAGGTCTAGTGGAAGTGATCGTCTGGACGCTTCCAGTCCAGTAGAGAGGTGAAAGTTGATCATTGTGTGCCAGTAATCTTCAAAAGGCAAAGACTAAAACTACGGTCCCATAAACTGTTCTCTCAAACGGTAGCTTCATTCACGGTTCACTTTTGCCCGGTTATTTCTACTGTTCCATGCTTTGCATGACTTGCCATGGTGCACTGCTGTTTAGTCTGTGTGCATATTGTTTGCTGTGGTCCGTGAGTCTTTGGATTTCAGTGAGTTTGCTGAAATGTTGAAGAATAATCAAACTTCAGTGGCCTGGTATTTTTTTCCCAACCTTTGAAATGGAGAGAGCAGCTTTAAAATGTACTGAGCCTTGAACAAATTGGTGAGTACTGGCACATGAAATTTGAAAGTCCACCTCTCATTTACAAGTTGGGGTGGGAAAGCAAAGTGGCAAAGCAAACCTGGAGTTCCTCCGTCACCTATACCCTAACCGTCATGTCGAGACCTGCCAGAGAGAGAGACACTCAAGTGAACGCTGGCTTCTTGGAAGCTCTTGCCTAGACGAGACACAGTGCATGAAAACAACTTGATGACCTTTCGGGGACAGGTATGTTTTTCTTGCAGCTGCGGTTAAAAGGTCTTGGCAAGATGAGCAGTGTGGCCCTCTTTTTGAGCTTCTGGTGCGTGGCAAGACCTCATGTTTAAAGTGAGGTCCTTGGGAGCACATGAAGAGGCTACTGTGAACTTATTGGTCCTACTGCAAGAAGCGTTCAGATGTCACTTGACTTGTAGGGGCACTCTGGTAAGGATTTAGATCATGGGATAAATTACAAAGAAATTCAGAGGGAAAAGTGCATCGATGCTCAATTTTTCTTTTTTGGAATAATTAACATTATTTTCAGCAGTTACCATCTTAAGATCTGTTAGTATCTAACTTGCTTTTTCATCTGGCTGTTGTGGTGTGCAAAATTTTGTACATTGCTTTTGCTGCACTGCAACACTTTACAGATGTGGAAGATGTGAAATTTGTCATCAATTATGACTACCCAAACTCCTCTGAGGACTATATCCACCGAATTGGACGAACTGCCCGCAGCACCAAAACAGGCACAGCATACACATTTTTCACACCTAATAATATAAAACAAGTAAGCGACCTCATCTCTGTACTTCGTGAAGCTAATCAAGCAATCAATCCCAAATTGCTCCAGTTGATTGAAGACAGAGGCTCAGGTAATTATGACTTACCCAACCCATTGATTCTTAATTGCCTTTTGGCCTAAATATTTCAGTGCCTGAACTAGAGCATGTTTGTATCTGTTGAATGGGAAGTACTGTAAGCCTCCAAAAAGAGCACCTTTGGAGGAAGAAACTTAGGGAGTAGGGGAAGCTCCTGTTAATTTGCTTTTTAATTTTTACAGGTCGTTCCAGAGGGGACCGACGTGACAGATATTCTGCGGGTAAAAGAGGTGGATTTGGTTTTAGAGAAAGGGAAAACTTTGAAAGAACCTATGGTGCAGTGGGCAAGAGAGACTTTGGAGCAAAAGCACAGAATGGTGGCTTTGGTGCTCAAAGTTTTGGTAACGGAACTACCTTTGGTAACAGCTTTGGAGCAGCTGGCATGCAAGGTGGATTTAGGGCTGGCACTCCAGCCTATCAAAATGGCTACGACCAGCAGTATGGAAATAACATGGCAAACATGCACAGTGCAATGAACCAACAACAGTATGCATACCCTGCAACTGGTGGTACTCCAATGATAGGTTATCCAATGCCAGCAAGTTATACCCAATAACTTAGTCTATTTAAATGTCTTGTTTTTCATAATTGCTCTTTATATTGTGTGTTGAGAAAAGATAGTTATTTAATATCTTATGGAACATGCAGAAAGGTCTGCAGTGCAGCAGTAACAATGGTGCACTTTTTCCGCTATTTAAGTTGAATATTCTCTACATTCCTTGAATGATTTTTAGTTTTTTGTACTAGAAAATGCAGACTGTGTTTTCACAAAGTAAATGTACAGTGATTTGAAATAACAGCAACTTGGAGGCATTGCATGGCCTTCGAATAAAGGTATTTCAAAACAGAATGTTCTTGGTATTTGAGTGATGTATTGGTCTAACCCCAGAGTAGTTAATGCTACAAAGGGCACATGTTTGATCCAGTGGAAAAGAGAAGTACCTGTATTTCTTTTGAGACCGACTTGGCAATTCTCAGATGGGAATGAACAGGAACTGGTTTATTACATCATTGGAAAATATTTCTTGCTTCTTTTCCCTAGCACAGCTTTGTGTTGCTACATGAGAAATAGACAGTTACTGGGCAAGTTGAACCTTCAACAAAGATAATTTTGGAGATTTATAACTGGGTTCCTGAAGTTTGAGAAATAATTCAAAGGGATACTAAACATTCTCACAAAAACTTAATACCTTTTAATAAAAGATGTCAATAGAAAAGGTTCTACTATACTGATTTTTTTTGTCCCCAGACTTAAACCACTCTTCTTGCGATGTAAACCTTCTAGATTCCTGATATGGGCAGATTACAGCTTCAGATACTTAAGGGCCTAAAATTGTTTTGGGAATTAGATATGTTCTAAATACAACCATAAGGTTGAACACTGTGCCAAAACACACATTCTAGAGATTTTGGTCCTTTTGAGTTAGTGTTGATTCCTGTCTACTTAGCTAAGTCTCTGCTGTTTTCTTGGCAACATTTTGGAAGTGGTTTACCTTCGTCTCCTAGGACTGACAAAGTGACTGGCCCAAAGCCATCAGCTGGTTTTGTGCTTCAGACTAGGATTAGAACTCAAATCTCCCAGTCTGCAGCCTAGCCCATGATGGATCTTAAATTATTTTAGGCTTAAATGTCCAATATGTTAAGAAATAAACTTGTTTCAGATAAATGTAAATATTTGAGTTGATATGTTTCAACTTGCCCATAATGCAATTCTGTTGCATAATAGAAATTTCCTCTGGCTTGTTGGGTCACTGATTGTGTCAACCCAAATCTTAATTTGCATAGTAGGTTTCCAGATGTTCAAGGAGATAAATGAATTCTTGAAATAATATTGGCATGGGTACAAGAACCTAGTTATAATTGGCCTTCAGCATTCAGTACTGAATTATTTATCTTCTGTTCAAACCTATAACCTTAAAATATGCATGTAGTACTTCTGGCATCATGAAAAATAAATGCAAATACAGATGTGATTTTAAGTATAAGTGAAAGCATTCTGGTACACATTGCACACTGATTTTTGCTAAAAAAATTATTTGCAGTACAGAACAGTACTCTGTAGTGTTTATAGACTTTTTTGTGGCAGTTGAGAATGACCATTGTCTTGCAACTTTTTAATGTAGCCTGTATATAGCTGGTTCTACATGGATATAAAATGTAGATTTTCCCCTCTGCTGAGGTAGGCTGTCCTTTCTTTTTCTTGGGATTTAACTGAAGATATTTTATTTCTATTATGAATCTTAAGATAGAATACTAAATAACATCTCCCAAATTTTTGCTTTTCAGAAACACAATATTGCCTTTTGGTTGAATATATAATCTAAATTTTACTCATTTGATTTCAGGCAATAATTGCCTGTCTTCAAGAGTGCCAAAAAAAACAAACCCCATCTTATGAAATGTCTCCTGGTTTCTAGCTTGGTGCCTTACTAACCAAACTCTGACATCATTAATAAGGTTTTATATTTTTACATCTTAATTCTGTTACATCTTTTTATCTGCACCACTGCTGTTTGGCCCCTAATGAAGTATTAGGGTTATTGAGAAATCAGGTCTGTTCAATTCACTAAAGTGAAGAGAGAACTACAGCTTCAGGCTATGATACATATACACCAGGGGCATGCAAATGGTTTTGCGCTGTAAATTACCCAATCACAATAACTACTGAGAATATAGCCAAGTTAGATTCTAAACAAGTTCAAATCAGATTGCATCTAAGAAGATACTTTGAATTAAAGAAAACGTTAAAGCAACACAAAATGGAAACAATGCAAACTGACAGAAGAGGAATGTTATTAAATGGTCTTATGCAGATCCCAATTTCTGGCTGAAGTGTTTAAATTTGCAATAATGGAGCAGCAGTAGTGCATATTGTAATAAATACAATCAAATTCTAAACCATTTTAAGGATTAATGGAACAATTGAAGATGTGACCTAAACATTATACAGGAATCCATGAAAAGAAGTGGCATTTGTGACAGGTCCCCACTCCGTTACGGTTTTTTATTTCAATGTTATGGTGGAGTCAAAAACAAATAACCAAATTTACTATCAATAGTTTTTTCGGTATATTTCCCATGCATTCTGTTTTATTGGTTGTTCTGTTCCCTGGTACAAATTGGAAGCAGCAGTTGGGAGAGATGTGCCTAGGTTTACAGTACAATCCAAGGTTAAAATTGGGGACCAGGGTTAAGCTTGAGGGATAAATAAGGATGCTGCACTGCACTTCCATATTTCATGTATAATCCTATATAGTATATATTAAGGAGAGAGGCTTGCAGTCCCAGCAGAGCTCTCATAAAGGGTTAATTAGTGATGGTTGTGAAACAATGGGAAAATTACATCAGCCTTCTCTAACTTGTCTTCCATAATGTTTTGGATTCTTGCTTCCCCAAAGGCATGCCTGCTGAGAATTCAGAGAATTGAACAAATAGTATTTGCCTTAAAACTATTAGTTTAGTGACCAAAGTTACAATGGCACTGAAAAGAGACTTATGACCATTGCAACTTCTCCAAAATCACATAATTACAATTTTGGCAACTGGTATGTGTTTATGATGTTTCCGCTGTCCTGGAGCCATGTGATCACCATTTGTAACTTTTCCAGCTGACAAGGTCAATGGGGGAAACTAGATTCGCTTAATGGCTACATGATTCACTTAACAAAAATGGCAACAACAAAAAAGTTTGTAAAATAGGGCACATATCACTTAACTGCCTTAATAAGGGAAATTTTGGGCTCAATTGTGGTAAGTCAAGGACTACTTACAGTACAATACATCTGGTCGTTTTTGGAAAACCCTGTGTTAATGACAGACCTGCCGTGTGAGCTGCTGAAAATAATGCAGTTCTGATGGTAGATAAAAAGCCTGAAGGGCAATCCAACATAAAATCCCCCTATGAAATACTACTCGTAGCCTTCCGCCACAAAGCTTCTCGGTCAAAACAGATCAGCATCTGTTAGCTTCCTTTAAGCGTCTTGAATTAACTGGATGAGGGCATGGCGAGTATCTCTCAAATCTCTTACTAACCTGCACCGACAGCTTTCGCCCACCTCAAAAAACGAAGATTAGAGCCCGGCCGAAAGCCAAAGGTAAACAAATCTCCAGCAGCCTCCAAGCGGCGTGGCTAACAGCGAAGGATGCCGGGACTTGTAGTTCAGCATCGCCCGAAAAGCTCAGCGGTCCCATAAGTGTTTGCCAAACGCGTAAGGAACAGTAATGACGTACTGTTCCGCTCTCCCTCCGTGAGTGCCCGGCCAAGCGGCGCATGCGCATTCCAATCAGTTCCCCCCCCCCCGGGTGTTTTCCTACATGTGGCTCAGGCGGTCCTCCCGGTGGGGCTACTTGTGCCTTGCAAATTCCGGCCTTTCCGTAGCTCGCAGCGGCGAGCGCGGCTCCGGCTGCCTCTTATCCGGTGGGCGCCTCAGTTTTCTCCACAAACGCTCTCGAAAGAGGCGGAGAGAGAGGCAGCCCGGAGTCCCGTGGGAGCAGCTCGACAGCCCGAAGCTGCTCGCGGGGAGCCGTGCAGCGCCGTCGCGGCTATTCCGGGGCTCCGCCGTTCTCTCGGTGGCCCAGTCGCGTTCCTGCTTAACGTCTAGCAGCAGCAGCAGCAGCAGCAGCGCCGACCATGCAGGCGAGGAGTGCGGCGAAGCAGCCTTGGCTGCTTGTCAGAGGCGGCGTTTCCTCCGAAGAGGGGGAGACGAGGGCAAGCAGACCTGGGCTTCTTACCTGCGAGGAGACCACCCGGCCTTCGGGCCTCTGGGGGTGGCGCTGAAGAAGAACCTGGCCACGCAGTGGTGGGAGGCCGTGGTGGTCTTTCGGGAGCAAGTGCTGGGCGTGGAGGGCCCGGTTCGACTCGAGCCCGCTGCTGGCCAAGGGCCCCTGGGGGAGTCCCTGCGCTTGGTGCATCCGCGCACCGTCGGGGAGACCTTGCAGGAGGCTGGATCGGACGGAGAGCAGCCGCTCGCCGCCTTGCAGAAAATGCTAGCCCAGTCCGGGATGCTTCGCGACAACCTTCTTCATGGTAGGATGTCACTTCTGTAGGTTGTTACTTCTGATAGCAATAGCACTTAGACTTACATACCGCTTCTTAGTGCTTTACAGCCCTCTCTAAGCGGTTTACAGAGTCAGCCTCTTGCCCCCAACAATCTGGGTCCTCATATTACCGACCTCGGAAGGATGGGAAGCTGAGTCGACTTTGAGTCTGGTGAGGATCAAACTTCCAAATTGTAGTCAGCAGATGTAGCCTGCAGTACTGCACTCTAACCACTGTGCCGCTAAGGTTCAGAATTGAAATGGGGATTGGGCATTCAGTGACAGCAACTCTATATACCACAAATAAGCAAAGTTACAAAATTGAAGTTCTTGCATCCATCAATCTGTAAACAGTCTGCACTCTGTTGACCAGTTGTGTGTCAGAAAATGTTGTAATACACGGGTTTGGGGAAGAGGTGCCTATAAAATAAAATAAGTGTAATGGCATGTGGGGATGACTTGGGGGACAGGAGGAAGAACTGCAGCCTAGACACACCTGATAAATGAAATCTGAATCCAAAAAGGGGTGGGGATGGAGAAAGTATCTCAAAAGTGACCCACCCTAGTTTTGGGGAGAGTAAAAAGGAGGGACAGGAGAAGTACTTTCACACTTGCAAGATTCAGTAACTGTATAATAAGGGTTGTGTTAGTACTAGTGGTTGGCGCTACTTGTCTGCACTGCCACAAAGAGTAGATGGTAGGTGATAAAATTGCATAAAAGTGCTGCTACTTTTCCACATGAAAAGGAGGAACTTGCATTATAGTGTAATTATAAATGTTTTGCTATTGGTGTGTTTATGGTTAATTAGTTGTTGCCTAATCCATGACTTCTATGTTTTTATGATTATGTGGCGGTTGTGTTCCTATGCTTGATTCATTTAACCGTACAGAGAGGGTACTGTAATTATTAATAGAAAATGTGGATATGTTAAGTGTTATGTCTGAGATTAGGTCATTGTATGATATATTCAAGCATTAGAATCATGAGATTGTATGAGACATTTACATCAGTGCATAGCATATTTGCATGATACAATCATCCACAGGCTGTTTCTGTTCAAGATAAATGAAATTATTCTGCAATATTGTAATGCATCAATTGTTGATGTTTATTAATTTATGTTGATAGGTGCTTTAGAGCATTATATTGATTGTCTGGAATTGGTAAACCAGAGACTGCCTTTTGGAATTGCGCAAATAGGAATATGTTTTCATCCAAATGACAAAAATCCCATGAGGTACAGTAATCCAAGTTCCTAAATTCTTTTTTGTAGCTATGTGCCCTTTTCTGTAAGAAAAACAACTTGCTTATTTGTTGACCTCTTCTTGGTATTCTTTAAAGAACAGGTGAAAGGACAATGGCTTCCCTTGTTTGGTACAACTCTGCCAGAACAGCTGGACAGTGGCTTGGCTATTGGTTACGTCAGCGGCTTCAGTGGTGGAGAAAGGTATTTAGAGAGACCTTATCTATATGAGGTGTTAAAATTATCAACATATTGAATGGTTCCTCTGAAAAGGCTGCTGTGAAGTTGAAAGTAAAATTGATATTCTTACATTTAATTCATGCAGCTCACTGCTTTAAATGTTAATCTAGTGGTAACTGAATTATTTTTCATCTGAGTAGTTCAGAAAATCAGCAACTATCCATTTTGGTCCCAAATTTTGCAGATCTTCTAAACCAAATTGTCAGCGAAGGCTTGTAATTTATATTCTTCTTTCTTTATTTTTAGTCCTTTTATTTCCGGTTCTTTCCTAATTATTCTTGTTAGTGCTTCCAAAGTCAAAATAAATAATAAAGGTGATAATGGACACCCCTGCCTCGTTCCTTTATATCTCAAATTTATTTGTTGTATGGCCATTTATCAATATCCTAGCTTGTTGTTTATTATATATTGCTGATACTTCATTTAGGAATTTTTGCCCCAAATCCATATGCTTAATTTGTTGCAGAACGAGACTCCATTTTACATTATCAAAGGCCTTTTTAGCATCCAGGAATAATAATGCTACCTCCACTACGCTCTTTATAATACTCTATGACGTCTAAAATTGTCCTAATATTATTGCTAAGATGTCTATGTGGAAGGAAGCCATTTTGGTCTGTGTGTATAAATTTAGTATTTTCTTGAATCTTGTGGCTATTATAGTTACGAAAATTTTATAGTCCACATTTAATAGAGATATTGGCCTATAATTTCCTATCTTTGTTTGATCATTTTTTTTCTTTTGGAATAATCATAATCGTTGCTTCCTTCCAAGATTCCGGAATCTTTGCCTTATCCAGGACTTCATTAAATAATTTAAGTAATCTGTCGCCTAATATTTCTTGTTGAGTTTTGTATAATTCAGCAGGGAGTGCATCCGGGCCAGCCGCCTTGTTATTTTTTTGTTTATTTATTGCCCAAGTCACTTCTTCAAGATTTATACTTCTATTCAATAGGATTTTTTCTTCTTCCGATATTTTCGAAAGATTCGCTTTCTTGAAACATTTTATCACTTTTTCTTCTGTTACCTGTTCTTCTTCTTTATATAAATCCTCAAAAAATTTCTGGGCTGTATTCCTTTTCATTTCTTCTTGATAACATATTTCCCCCTGTTCGTTTTGTAGCTTAGTGATCCATCTTTTTTCTGCTTGTTTTTTTCAATTTCCAGGCTAGCCATCTTCCTAGTCTATTGGCATTCTCAAATACATTTTGTTTTATTCTTTTCAGTTTTTGGGCTAAATCTTCTTTTTTTCAGCAAATTTATTTCATGTTTTATTAAGTCCATTCTTGTTTTTATCTCTTTCAATTTTGGTTCTTGTAGTTTCATCTCCAAGTTTTCATATTTCATTTCTAATGCTTTTTGCTGTATCTTCTTTTTCTTGTTGTTATTCGCCATATAATTTATCGCCATTCCTCTCATAACTGCTTTAGCTGTATCCCAGGTGCTTTGTAGGGACGTGTCTTCTTTATTTTCCTCAAAGAAGAGTTTCATTTCCTTTTCCAATTTAATTTTAAATTCTTCCTCCTTTAGAATAATTCTTTGTAAGGTCCATCTTGGGATCTTGGATTGGCTTTTCCAGCTAAACCTGATATAACTATGATCTGCCCACAAGCTCGGTTCAATTTCTATTTCAATTATTTCTGAGATAAGCTTCTTAGGCATCCATGCCATATCCAGTCTCGACCAGGACTGGTGTCTGTTTGAATAAAACATGAATTGTTTCTTATTTGGATGATGATCTCTCCATGCGTCATAAATCTTAGCCTCTTTTGCCAAATCATGAAAAATTTTCGGTAATACCTTTCTTGTTATTTTCTTATTTTTACCTTTATAGTCCTTTGCTTTGTCTATAATTGCATTAAAATCACCTAAGATGCAAATCTCTTCATAATACATTTCTTTAATATTATTATATACTTTTTGAAAGAAGTGTTCTTGTGGGGCATTCGGAGCATAAATCTCTATTAAAAGAATCTTTTTATTTTCTAATTCTATCTCTACCATCAATATCCTACCATCTTTATCTTTAAACATTTCTTTAGCCGAAATCCAGTCCTTTATGTATAACACCACCCCTCTTTTCTTTTGCTTATCTAATGACATAAAAGCTTTTCCTAGTTTTCTATTATCTAGCAAGTATTTTTATTTCTCTTTTATATGCACCTCTTGTATTGCTATTATATCTGCATTCAATTTTTGTAAATTATGAAATATTTTCTTCCTTTTCACTGGGGAATTTAGGCCATTAACGTTCATCAAAATTACCTCACATTTTCCCAGGACGGTGCAGCGGCGGTCCGTAATGGCCGCCACAAAGAAGCTGGCAGCCGGGTAAGAATGTGCAGGAGGAAGTGGAGAAAGTGCTTGAAAGGAGAAAGTTTTCTTGGCTCCTAGGACTCTAAGACATATTTAACAAAATTCCTGAAAAGTATGACTTTCTGAATGATACTTCGAGAAGAGGAAAAAGCGGCAGTTTAATGGTGCTGAAAGGATAGCTTACCCTCTTTTTCTACGGAATAAAAAGTGAATATTAAGAAATCTATTTTTTTTTAGGTGAAAACTGGCTTTAAGCGATGAGTGGGAAAAGAGAGGACTAAAAAAATATTTGTATGCTAAGACTTTGTTGGAGGAGATGCCTTAAGGATTGAAAGACTAAAATATATTGCAATAAGATTTTAAGAAACAGATTTGGACTTTCTTTTTCTCTGATTGATACTACCCTAGGAGGAGAGAGTGGGAACTCTGTCTTGGTTTGGACTGACTGATAACTTGGGGATTGTCTTATTTTTCCTTTGGAATATTCTGACTGTTGTAAGAGAAAAGAAAAGAAAAGATTTATAATGGCTCCTTCTATTGAGGAACTGAGAAAAGATTATGAGCAAGCAAAAAAATGGTAAAGCTGGTTTGAAAGAAGCCTTCCTTTTTTTAGAAATGGCGCTTATTAACTATCAACAAACATTGCAGCAGATGAAGACAGCAGAAGAAGAAGAAGGAGAGGAAACCATCTTTAATAAATCTCAGAACTCGACCAAGAGGAAGGAAGAGGGAAGAGAAGAGAAATAAAGGACTTAAGATTTAAAAAAACATTTAAGAAAGGGAAAAACAAGGTGCAAAATCAATATAAGGATGGTAAACAAAAGGGAAGAGGAATACGACAGAAGGGAAGCCAGTAAGGCAGAGGCTAGAAGAAGGGGGGTAGAAAGGTTTGTTGGGAGAAGAAAGAAAGGGAAAAGGTGGAGAAAAGCTACAAAGTTTTGAAATTAAATGGGAAAAAAGGAATTTTTTTAAGGATAAAGGATAAGTATAATTTCTTCAAAGAGATTTTGCAAGGTACATAAGATGATATGGTAGTATTGTATTAGAAATAGAAAACTTAAATGGCTTAAGAGTTGATAAGAGATTAAAATGTTGAAATGTTAATAATGATTGGTTTTAAAATATAATATGAGGGGAGATTTAGAATATTGAGCTTTAATTAAAGAGTTTAATAAGATTATGGGATTGATGTTATTATAAAATTTTCATTATAGTATTTGTTTTTAATATTTAGATCTATTGTTTAACTATGTATTTAATTATTTTGGATGTATTATTCAGTTAGAATGTACCAAGCAAAATCGGATTGGGTATTCTAAAGATTAATTTGATTAATTTAGTCGGGAGATAGAAAGGCATCATACTCTGATTAGTGATTTCAGGAGAAATTTCTTTTTTTTTTAATAAGGAATGAGACAAAGGTACAATAAAGAATGGACAAAAGATACAAATATAATGACTCAAATTAAGATGATTAATTAAGATAGAATTAAAAAGAGTGAAATATGGGGAGAAGTTAATATAGAAGATTTAGAATGGTAAATAAAATAAGTAATGATATGTAAGATGAGTATGAATACAGTTGAAGTCCATGAAGAAAGAAATACCTGGGTCCAAGTTACTTTCCAAAAAGATCTTTTTTATGTTTTGTGTGTTGTATATATATGTTTTTTTTTGGGGGAGAATTAATGAAACCTTGCAGAAATATAGAATGAGAATAATGGTAACTAAGTCAGAAAGAAATAGATGAAATAATAATAATAAAATGGAATAAGAGTAAAGAGAAAGAAAATGGATAAGAGGTTTTTGTATGTTTATATGGAAATGGTTTAAAACAGAATTATAGTTTATCTGACTTGTTAAATTTATAATGGAAAAAGGTTTAAATATGTAATGGATAATGACGACTTGTGTGTTTTGAAAAAAATTAATAAAACTTGTTTAAAAAAAAAAATTACCTCACATTTCTCTCTTTTTTTTCAATTTCTTGTTACTCTCATTTCTCTGGATTCTGCATATTGTCTTTCATATGTTTCTGCCTTTCTTCTTCCATATCTCCTCTCCTTGTTGTCCGGTGAATTTTCTGCCTTATTTTCTACCTCTGCTCCTCTTTCCTCAGCCAAGTCTTTCCTTCCTCTTCTTCCACTGCTGTCTCTCCTTCATTAGCAAATTGTTGATCATAGAAATCTTCCGCTTTGTCAATTGTGTCTAGTCGATCTCTCTTCTCTTGCCAGTTGACCATAATTCCCTCCAGCATCAATCATCTAAAACTGATATTTTATTAGCTTTGTTGTCAGAAAGTGGTAAGGTCTCCTCAAGTCCCTGACTCTTCTTGGCACCTGTTTAAGGACAGTTATTTGTTTTCCATTATGTTCTATTGGATCATCTCTTGTTCTGTGCAATATTTCATCTTAATCAGTCAAACATGAACTTCTCTAGGAATATTGTGTCTTCTTGCATTGTTCGTCTGCACTCTATATGTCTCGTCCATTTCCATCACAATTTCTTTTTCTGTTTTCAATATTTTTGCAATTATCTCACCCATTACATCCGGCAAATCTTCTTTTTTCTCCTTAATATTTTGGAATCTCAGATAGTGAGCTGCTTTTTCTGCTTCCAGTAGAATTACTGTAGATTCCAGCTCTTTATTTGCTTGTATCAGCTTATCCATCAGGTCTTCCACTTTTTTCTCCACTTTATCCATTCTAGATTCTATTTCCACTATTTTTTCTTGGTTTTTCCTCATCTCTTGTTGGTAGCACTCAAATTTTTCATCTATAATTTGGATTTTTTCTTTTAATTCAGACCTTAGTGATCCTATCTCTGTTTTCAGATCTTCATGGTTTTTAGATAGCATTTCCTGCATATTCAGCATTAGTCCTTGCAGACCTTTTATCGAGTTTGATCTCTCCCTTGGTAACATTTCATCTATAGCTCTCTGTGTGGAGGGACTCGTTGTCAATGTTTGGGTGGGTATTTTTTTTCCAGCTCCCGGCTTAGGTATATTTGTATTACTTGTCATACTAAATATCTTTGCTATAATCTTTTTCCATCACGTCTTCCAATTTTGTTCTTCTCTTTCAAATCCCTCCAGTTCCCTCCAGTTTTTAAATTTCTAATTCTCACACTAACACATCACTCTGCAATATTTAATTAATAATTTTCCCCCTTATATCAGTTCTATAACTCTATCACTTGTCCAAATATTTATATTAATATTGAAGCCAATCTAAAAATAAATCCCATCTAATATCCAATAATCAGTAGTATGTTAAAATATATCCACAATAAGACAAACAGATATATTGCTTATAATAATCCCACTTAGTCAAGTCTTGAAGATAACAAATATATACCTAATTAATCTATAGCATAATATACCAATCTATCAAAATATATAATTATTTAAAAAATTCTTATACTTTACGTAATCAACCTAGTTATCAGGTATATAATATATTTTATATTTGTATTTGTATATTTGTATAATTATATCAATCTGTATTCCAAATATATGCAGAGATCAGCAGAGTATTACATTTACCTATATACTTGCCTATATATGCAATAAATTAATAAGTTTCTTTAAATTAAGAATCAACAAAATATACCAAAAAGAAAAGAAAAACAAGAACTTTACTATAAAGGGAAAAGTAACCAAGTATCCTTTTTCTTGTCACAGTTTCACTTCAGTTCAGTAACCAGCAGGTGTCTCTCATGAAGCGCTACAATGTCTCTTTGTCAACTTCAAAATTGCAGACTCATTTCTTTGTACCCTCCATTTTAATTAGTTCCAAGCTTCTTTTTCCAAAAAAGTTCAGAACAGTTCAAAAGAAATATAGAACCAAAATCCAAAAAGAATCCAATCTCACCACAATATTTGATCAGTTATCAATTCTCTCTCAGTTTTTTAAATCAAGTTCATCAGTTCAAAGTTACTCAAACCATTCCAAACCTTCCCATTT
This sequence comes from Notechis scutatus, assembly GCF_049901735.1. Classification (NCBI taxonomy): domain Eukaryota; kingdom Metazoa; phylum Chordata; class Lepidosauria; order Squamata; family Elapidae; genus Notechis; species Notechis scutatus. The sequence goes on from NC_142010.1 coordinate 126,010,342, forward strand.
TTATTTTGTAATCCCACAGATCTCTCACAGTTCCACACTTAGCACTTTCAAATGTCACCCTTCTCCAAGTATAGTCCAAAATTTCTCTTGCATTAAATCCAGGTGCCAAGCTAATCGTTTTTTCTTTAATAGCCATATACATCGATCTTCTCTCTTCTATTCACCAGATTTTTTTTTATGGCTTCCCTATCTTCTTCCAATCTCTTTGCCCACCATTAAATCTGCCGCTCCTTCCGTTGTTAACTAGGGCTGACTTTTAATGCAGGGTTTTCTCTATATCGTTCGCTTTTGGCTCCCCTTTTTGTTTTACTCACTTTAAAGTTGTTAAAGCTGTCCATTTTATATGCACCTTCATTCCGCTGTTTCACCGATAATAGGACCAGTTGTCTTCATCTATGCCGATCGCCTTACTTTGTCTGCTCGATCCAGGTTCTCTCTGCTTCCCTGCATGAACCGCTACCCGTGTAGGTTTTTCAGCACCCCTACACCTTTGGAAACCCTACGAGCCTCCTTTTGAGCCCCGAAAGGTCCCGCAAAATGAAATTTGAAAGATCGTGCTTCGCAGAGGAATCTGCTCGCACGTCTTCTCTCCCAGACAGCTGGCTCCACCCCTCAATGCTGAAAATGCAACAAAGAAATCGGAACATACTACCATGTATGGTGGAAATGTGGAATATGGTGGAAATATTGGCTGAGTATTAGAAACTGGTTAGAAGAGATGTTTAAAATTTAAATAGAGTTTAGACCTGAAATTTTTCTATTGGGAATCAATGTTGGAAAATATAACAAGGAGATAATATACCTAATAGTTCATGTCACCACTGCCACGAGACTAGCTCTTGCCCAAAGATGGAAAGGAAATGATATGCCAGAAGAGATGGAAATAATTAGAAAATTTGGTCGTGCGCTGAAATGGATAGAGTAACTCAAGAATTAAAAGATAAGACTGAATCTGATTTTTATAAAATTTGGGAGAAGTTTTACCACTGATTTAAAAAAAGAAAGGAGTAATTGTAACAAAAAATATTAATATTTATGTACATATGTAAATTTGTATTTTTTGTTATGTATGCACCATGTTCATTGTTTTTGATGTTTTTGTTTGTTGTTCATTAATAAAATTTATATTAAAAAAATCAGCAACTACAAACCAACAGTCCAAAATTAATTTGGAATTTAAACAGAAAAATTTCAAATGACTTTTAAAAATACTTTTTTACAATTACTTTGGGGGAATATTAAGTTTTTATAACTTGTTAGAATTAAGATAAGTTTTCCTGTATCAACAAAAATTGCAGTCAGTATCTATATAGGTAATGTGTCTATATGGGTAATGAATACTGAAGTATACATTATTTTCTAGCCAGATTTTTATAAATGAATATGTACTTGCTTTCCAAAGTATTTCCATATTTTCAGTTGTGTTGAGAATTAAAATATGTGTAGTCTTTGTGTTTACCTGGGATGTACTTAGTCTGTAAATCCCTGCATTTTTATATTTCTTTTTAATAGTTTGCCATAAGCCCATCCAACTTCAGCAGTGGCGCTCACAATGAAGAAGGAAGAAGAGGAAACAATCTGTATTATAATTTTCCCTGGGGGAAGGAAACAATAGAAACTCTGCAGATGCTGGGAGACAATGAACTATTACAAATGTATCCAGGAAATGTATCAAGATTGTATGTAAGTTTTATTAAACTCTTTAGTGCTGTTATGTTAGCACCATCCCATTTTTCCCTGTACCATCCGTTTCATATAATACGAGCGATATAGGTGATTATGATGAAATGGCACATTAACAGAATGCACATTTTGATGTTTCTTCTTCAGGGTCGAGATGGGCGAAAGCATGTTATTCCTCATGTCCTCTCTGTGAACGGCAATTTGGACAGTGGAGTATTAGCATACCTCTATGATAGCATGCAGGTGTCTGAAAATGGTTTGACCCAAAAAAAGGCTCTGCAGAGAAAGGTGATTCATATTCCTAAATTGAATTAAATCAATGCAAATGGAAGCTAAGTGTAAGATTTTCCCCTTGCAGTTGTGCTGTCTCCTGTTTGGGACTTTTCATTTGGACAATTAAAGATTCCATTGCTGTAAATTTGAAAACTATAAAGGTAGTTTGTGTTGCTTTCAGTGGCCTGGATATAGAAACTTTCCATAAGAAAACAGAGTGATCTTTGACCCTTTCCCACTTTCCCCATCTACTGTATGTGTGTGTCTCTTCTCTTCCCCTTCCCCCACAATAATTCTGGAGGTTGAAGGCATGGAAGAAAGAAACCCTGGAAGTTGCAGAGAGACTAAGCAAGTATCACCTTCATTTTTCCCAGCAGGAACATTCTGAGAAAAAAGAAGCTACTTTTAAGAAATCTCCTACTCTGTAAATATTTGCAATTGTTATTTTTTACCTTATTTTCAAAAATGTTTTATTTCAGGTCCTTAAGCTTCATCCGTGTTTGGCACCCATCAAAGTAGCTTTGGATATGGGAAGGGGCCCAGCAGTAGAGTTGAGGCAGGTGAGCTATCACATCAAGATTTTTAAAATAGTTTTTATGTCTCTATTTTAATAAAATCAACTGTTGTTTTTTTAAAAGCACTTTCCATCTAATTCTTTTGGCCAAGCTCTAATATAAGATAAAAGTCCTTCTCCAAAAGGTAAAAAAAAAAAAAGCCAGAATCTACGTTCAGTGCTGGGGTATTTCCAGGAAAATATTAGGGCAAACATTAGGGCAGATTTAATTCTACATACATTAAATAAAACAACTTCATATAAATATGGCTTTTCTGTATCTGTTGTTGGATCAAGGATTCTGCTGTGCAGAGGAGAAATATTTCTGATCCACCAACCTGTTAACCTGCCTGGCACTGAAGCTGATATCTACGGAAGTTAGGTCTGTACTAGAAAAGCTTTCACTTTTGCTAAGAGCATAGTCCTTAGTACTGAGTCACAGGTCACAATTATATTATGTGATTGTAGGAAAACTGGACAGAGAACTTCCATTCTGTTTTTATCTCACTCAAGAGTTCACCAGGGTTATCAAGATTCTTCTGTCAAGCTTCTGTATCAATTGCCATCACATAGGGTTTAATTTGGGGGCATCTAAAATGGAAAACAAGTAACTAAAATAAATTGAGTATAATTTTATTATTAAAAACTATAAGTAAATGGCTAGATTGCTTAGCTCCATCCCACTCACAACAGCTGAAGGATCTAATGTGATGAGCATTGAGCAGGGCCACATAATCTCTGAGGTCATTTCAAATTTTGTGATTCTGATTTAACAGGCAGCGTAAGATTTTGATCCATTTTCGAAATTTTTTTTACCCTTCTTAAAAACCTTTGCAATATTTTTGGCTTCTTGGCTACCAGGACTCAAATAGAGAATTGCTCTCTATAATTTCGTTCAGTTATCAGTGTAGGTAAACCCATATTCAATATTAGAAGTGCATCATATTAAACAGATATTATATGAGAATGCCTGAATCGTAAGGCAAAGTCTAATAAAATAGGTCCCTCTTGTCATGGTTGGGAGCCGAGACCACCAATCTCTTATTCCTAGTAGTGCTAATAAATCTTAAGTAATTACAAAAAATAGTTTAGAACCCAAATTTTGCAAAAAAAAATAAAAAAAATGTAGAAAATTAAAAATAAAATATATTGGAAGAAACGAACCAATCTTAGCTCTTAGCACAAGGGTATTTTTTACTTTTCTCTTTCACCCAGAAAGTATGTATTTATAAAGAATAATGTTTGTAGCTCAGGGTTGAAATGAGGAGTCCTTGGTGCTCTCTGAGCTTGCTGGTTTTCTTGTTTTCTTAGGGTAATGAAACGACCGAAAGAAAATAGGCAAGCTCAGCACCAAGGACTCCTCGTATCATGTGTTTAAATCTCCTTAGTGCCAGATATAAACTTCTTTATCATTACAGTTTTGTCTTTTCATTCAATGATTCAAGAAAGTGTTTGTTTTCAAAGGTGTGCCAAGAGTTGTTCAAGGAATTGTTAGAAAATGAGATTTCTGTTTGGCCTGGCTATCTTGAAACCATGCAATCCTCTTTGGAGCAGCTCTATACCAAGTAAGGAGGGGGAAAAGGGCATAATTCAGAATGTAACGTTGAGAGCTAAATGTTGAAAAATTTACAACATTGACAAGTTGTTAAATTTGCTCAAAGTCTTTTTGAACAAACCAATTAATCTTAAGTTACAAAAAAATCCAAACAAGATTGGATTTTTATTTGTTTACAAATACATTTATTTGTAAATTGACTTTAATCATATTCCTTAACATTCAGTTTAGTGAGCTGACAGAATAAATAAGTAGTGTAAATGTGATTTATTGGATAAATCACACTTGGATAAGTTCTCACTTAAACCAGATTTATACAGAGTATTTTATGGTTTGGAGTTAAATGTAACTCCATCTACTGTAGTTTAGGTCTTTTGGAAATTCAGGACTCCATTTGAAAAGCAAGCAATTATTTGTTAAAGTAATGGAAAAGTAATTTAGATGATTTAACTGGATCATATCTACTCTCTAATTCAGTGGTGCCCAACTTTTGCAGCTTGGCGGCCCAGCGGTGGGGGGAGGGGAACCGGGTTGCACGAGCACAAGTTGAGCTGTGTGTGCGTGCCGGCCTGCTGCTCACGTGCCTGGTTCTGAATAGGCAACCGCCTGGGGGTTGGGGACCCCTGTTCTAATCGATTCCTAAAATATGCTTTCCTAATATACATGCCTGATACTGCTGCTGTATACCCTTGAACAGAAACTCTTTGTTCTTATTCTTGTTGATAGGTATGATGAAATGGGTGTGCTTTTCACAATCCTGATCAGTGATGCCACACTAGAGAATGGGCTGGTGCAGTTGCGAAGTAGAGATACTACTTTGAAAGAAACAATGCATATATCCAGGTTAAAGGACTTCTTAATCAAATATATGTCTGCTGCTAAAAATACTTGAATTTTTTAAAAAATAAAGGCAAATTTGAACCTTTCTTTCTGAATGATGATACTTCTTTAGGTCAGAATATAGTTCTGTTTTCTGGGATATGCCTTTTTTCCATATGAGATGGGAAGGTAAAGCAGACAAAATCTCGCATGTGTAGAACTAGTTACTTTGGTGAATTCATAATAGCACAGAACTATGTCTAACATAAACAAAAATATGTGAACATTTCATTTCCAAAGTTAGGAACTTGCTTTAAAAAAAAAAAGATATTTCAAAGATTTAATATTGTTTTTCTCTATTATTTGGATTTAAATAGGAATTGGGATGGGTATGTTAAGGGTATCTATCATCTGAAGGAGGACCATTTAAGCCCATACTTAATCAATTGGGGTTTTTTTTTGCCCATTTTCAACAACAATATACATAAATGGCAGTTCCAAAAGTTTGAAAGCATGCTAATACAAGATGGTGTCATATGCTTAGGTGTTCGTCATGTGGTTGTTTTTTAATAAAAACAGAACTTCAGCTTGGAGTCAAATTACCAAGGGACAATAAGTAATGCTGAACTTCTGAAGAACTGGACAGAAAAGATCCAATCCGTTCTTGGTTGTTTTATCTCAATAGAACTGACATAAAATCAAACTTCTGTAATGACATAAAATAAGGAGCATTCGCTTCTTTAAAATGTGACATTTTATAAGTAGTGAAATACTTTCTAGAAATTCAGCATAACTGAGCAATTGGAAGAGACTATCTCGCTTGGAGAAACAAGTGGAAACCCTGCTTCATAAGACAGACTCAGTATCTTTATATAATGAATTATAGAAGCACTCAAAGTGAATGCAAAAAACTCCATTGATTTATAAGAGAACATCTGAAAGGATTCCTCAGAAACCAATTGGCTTTTGTCTTCACTACACCAGGTGTAAGCAACCTTTATCCTCTGGTTATTTTGGGAGTTCAGTTCAACTCTGAGAACCTATGTTCAGCTCTGTCTTCCCAGTAAAGGGTCTTAGGTCCATGCAGACAACCAACTAACCATCTTTATTTACTGAGCAGGTAAGTGAAAGCTGTGAGTAAGGCAGGTAGCTTAATTTCTCATAGGAAAATTCTGATGGACGAGAGAAAAGGATAGTTAATTAGCTGGCAAAAGAAGACTGCCTAGAAAATTCTGAGAACTTGGATGGAGAAGATACGGTGGCTGACGTGGTTCTAGACAGTGGCCGTTGAAGATTTGATTTACTAAAGTATAATGCTGAACAGTAAATGGATAGGACATGTTTATCTTGGTAAGAGCTTGTTTCAGGACAATTCAGAAGAAAATTGCTGAAGAGAACTGTTATGTGAGTTCCAGAGGAAGACTCATCAAAGGTGAACAGGAAGATCACTTGCCTGGCTTTCACAGGTGGTTTCCCTATTGCAAGAGATGACAGAAGGTCAGGCCTTCTACCAGTCAGAGCCTAGGACGGAAGCCTGCACCAGTCTAAAAAAGTCTGCAGATATTTAGATATTCTTGCCTCAGTTTCCATCATGGCATTCTTCTGTGACTTGACCGTCCCAAAAATAGTTCTGAATTTTATGTATCTTGCACATTTTTGTAATTTTTCATCTTGTTTCTCTTAACTATTACTGTAATCTTGAGAATGAACAAGAATGATTCAAAACATGTTTGCACCAACGTTTTTTGTCATGCTGAAAAATGAGATTCTGGGGACTGCATCGATGTTCAGATACTTACTCTGATGTTGGATTGCCTGCCATGTTGTACAGATACAGAGTGACAAAAATAATATGAAACTAAAGAATAATTTAAACATTCATCCTTGTTGTATAAAGGAATCACTCGTATTTACAGATGACATCTGCATAGATTACGGTACTGTCTTCACTGTCATTCACTAGAATAGAAACATAAATTTTAAAAATGTTATTCTGAGGAGAGACTCAAAAATAACTCAGATAATGACTTACCGTATTTGCCGGCGTATAAGACGACTGGGCGTATAAGACGACCCCCAACATTTCCACTCAAAATATAGAGTTTGTTATATACTCGCCGTATAAGACTACCCCCTCTTCCACACACCTTCCACTTTTGCACTTTTTTTTTTTTTGACGCACTTTTCTGCTTTGGACAATTTTGAAATGAGCTAATCCAATTTTGAACCAAGAATATGCCAATAGCTATGGAGTTTAGAAATGAGTTTTAAAAATATTTTTCATTGCTTACCATTAAGCGTAAAATATGTTGTAAATAAAATGAGAACACAGGAAACGTTCTCTTCTCAATACAGCTGATCTCTCTCTCTCTCTCTCTCACACACACACACACACTTACACACACACACACACACACACAAAAACCCGGACACTGAAAAGGCTGCCAAGGAACAGTATATTCAATGCCTTCTCTTTAATCAAGAAACAAGGAATTCCTTAGAATCTTTTTTTTTCCCCAAGTGGCCCTCTTTAAAAAAATATATGGAGGTAACACTTTCATTCAAAAAGTCTTCCAGTATCTGGAGTCGCTCAGACATATTGAAGTGAGGCAGGAGAGTAAGTGAAATTTGAAATGATCCAGCTACAGTTTTCTTCCCCTCCGCCCGAAGGCCATTATCTCCACATCAAAACGAGCAGGGAGGCAAAGAAGCCAAACACGCTAAAAGGATCTCTTTATTTTCCTACACAGGTCACACCTACTTTTCCGCATTCAAAGGACAACCTCTCCTCACCACCACCACCACACACACACACACACACCAATACCCGCAAACAATGTTCTGGGCATTAATCACCATTGCTACATTAACCTGGTAAATTTATACCCTGCCTCCCCCAGTGTTGCTTTGACGGCAGGATTTCACACAGCAGGGCGCTCGCTCGCTCTCTTCTCCGCTCTCCCACCGTTCGCACATGTTGGAAGCACCGTAAAACCTGATAACCCACCCGGGCTCCCCATCCTTAACCTACAGCCGCCCGCATGCAAAACCTGCGTGCAAAAAGAAAAAAAGAAAAAAACGCCGCACGTGAGGATCTTGAATCCTCTCCTCCCCACACCGCTAAGGAAGGAAGAGGGGGAAAGGTTGCGCAGCGCGTGGCGAGTGACACCCGCCACACACACACACACACACACACACACCGCTCCCCCAGCCTCCCTCCCAGCTGCAACTCAAGCTCGAAGTGGGAGTCGAGTCCTCCCGGCGTATAAGGCGACCCCCACTTGGAGGCATGTTTTTCAGGGCAAAAAGTCGTCTTATACGCCGGCAAAACGGTAGATCTATGCTTGCTGGTAGAAGATTGTGACAAATGGCTGTAATTATACCTGGATAAGTCACCTATAAAGCTGATACCTGTCCAGGCAGTAAACTGATAGGTGCATGTCCATTGCACTGTAAAAGTTGTGTAATTTTCACTTGGATATGCTGATGATTCAAGCCTACCCCTGCTAGCAGGGTTTATGTCTGCAGCTGTACTGAACTGGTATTTGGAAGTCTCACTGAAAGCAATGGCACTCACTTCTGAGTAAACAGAATGACTTCACAACATTTCAGAAATACACCTTATTTTCAACCAATAATAGTTGTAAAGCAACGGTAAGGAACCAGTAATTTTTCAGACAATGCTGAACTACAACTCACTGACTTTCTTACTATTGGCTATTCTAGCTATGGCTGCCAATAACTGCAGTTGGAAGACCAATTCTAGGGAACTGCAGATAATTTTTATTTTAGTATGTGCTCTGCATTTTAATTACATTGCTTCACACCCAAGTGATTTATCTCATGTATATCCTGACTGTACTGTGTGTAAACTAGTAGTTGAAACAGCAAGGAACTCTCTTACTCTGATGTAGACATTCATTGTCTTTTTTAGGAAGCAATTATATGCTCCCGTTTAAGTAGGCAGTACTACCTAATGTTAGTGCAATTATTGGCTAGTTTCCCTGGCCCAAATGTATGTGATTGGTCATCCACAGACCAATCTCCAACCCTATTATTACCAATGTGCCCATGTTGCTGAGCCTGGGGCACTACATGCCTCCTAGTTATATTGTTAACAGGCCAGATATTTTGCCTTGGTATCCACTTCAAATTAGAAGTTTTAATGTTTTTTGCAGTTCTAATGCTTTTTATTGTTTGCATTGTTTTAATGTTTTATTCATTTTAATTGTAATATATGTTTTGAATTGTGAGTTGCCCAGGGTCATTTGCTGAGATGTGTGGCTATAGAAATCAATCAAACAAACAACTTACCATTATACATACATATATACACATAAACACACATACATACACACAAATGCTCACAAATAATTAGAATGTTTTTGATCCACGCAAATTAAAATTACCGTATCTGTAATCTGTCTTGGTTTTCATTTTCAAATTGCAATATTTATTTTCTTCAGTTATTCCATAATCTGAATGATAATGCAAGAAAGAAATCAGTTACTATTATAATAGCAAGGGCAATGAATTAAGTGATATTCCTTTGAAAGAGGAATTCAGACATATGAATTGGGATATGCAAAATGGTTCAAACGTGAAACGATCCAAGTTCAAAATTATTCATGCTTGAAACAAAACACGTGAGTTTTGGTTTGAGTATGAAATAATGCAGGCTGGTTTCATGTTCAAGCATGAAATACGGCTGTTTGAAAAGGAGTAGTTGTCTCTGTTGTTTTGATGATAGGATTGCAGTTTTATCTCTTGCTGCTATGGCTGTGAGGACAGTGGGGAGGTTGGAGAAGAACATGCGCCAGTCCTGGAGTCCGGGGAAGGCTCTGACGAGTGCTCTGCGTCGGAGGCAGAGATGGAGCCAGGGCCGTCTATAGTTAGGGTTGTTACGTGAGACGTGTGAGTTTTGTCCCTATAAAAAGGGACAAAACCTTCTTGCCACAGATGTTAAGTGAACCACTGCAGATTTTAATTTAGTAACATGGTTGGTAAGTGAATCTGGTTTCCCCATTGACATTGCTTGTCGGAAGGGCGCAAAAGGGGATCACATGACCCCGGGATGTTGCAACCATCATAAATTTGAACCAGTTGCCAAGCATCTGAATTTTGATCACGTGACTACACGGATGCTGCAATGTATGTGGAAAAAACGGTCATAAGCCTTCTTTTCAGCACTGCTGTAACTTTGAACAGTCACTAAATGACTGTTGAAAGTCGAGGACTACCTGTACAGTAACAAGATCCCCTTACTAGATTGTCTAGTCCTGATCAGAAGGATGAGTTGAGCCTTTGTGGCTCACTGCTCTGTGGACCTAGGATGTATTTATAAAATCTGTGTCCCCTATTCTGTGAAAAGTGTATTTATAAATAAGTAAAATTAATAATATTCTTGCACTCAGAAACTGATTTTTTTCTCTTATATGTTGGAGAAATCGAATAAACTACATGGAAGCTTCTCTTACCCACATATTGTTCATTGTCAAGTTGGTTCTCTCCTGGAAGAAAAGCATAGGCCCAAAGTTAAGCGACTGTAGTTTCTCAGCTCAATTCTTGCTTCAGCAAATACATGAGAAATTATCTCTTGGGGTTAAACCAATACTTCAATCTAACGTCCAGAAAGATGGAAAGATGGTTTTCCTTATTATACGGATGCATATGCGGAAGGGGATTAATCCTAGCCAGCTATTTCTCTTGTACTTGGTCTGATTTGTATCAAATAGTATTTTAAAACTACTAGAGACCGCTTCACTGAGGCTGCTACTGGTGCCATCTTGAGGTTAACTTAACAGCAGAGGTGGTATTCAGCAGGTTCTGACCAGTTCTGGAGAACTGGTAGCAGAAATTTTGAGTAGTTCGGAGAACCAGCAAATACCACCTCTGACTGGCCCTGTCCCCATCTATTCTCTGCCTCCCAAGTCCCAGCTGGGTCTTCTTTTGTTTCCCTGCACAGGAGAATGGAGCTGGAAAGCAGGGTAGCGGGGTGGAGAGGGAATGGGATTTTGCAGTATCCTTCCCCCTGGAGTGGGGTGGGAATGGAGATTTTACAATGTCCTTACCCTGCTACACCCACCAAGCCATGCCACACCCACCAAGCCGCGTCCGCAGAACCAGTAGTAAAATTTTTTGAATCCCACCACTGTCCCACAGCACTGTCTTATGCCTAAAGAATCTATGATTAATGACTTATCACTTTGTGGTTTGTATGTACATTGAGAGCTTATGTACCCGAGGCAAATTCCTTATCCAATCACAGTGTCCAATCATGCTTAGCCAATAAAAAATAGTCCTGTCCCTATAGAGTATTTTTGGGAGCAAAGCTTAAGATCATTGATGGCTTTGCAAAACAGGTGCACCAGCATGCAGCTAAAAGGTTGCTTTTGTTCTCAAAAAGCAAGGACGGGGCTATTTTAAATGCTCAAAAATATTTCCTTCTTTTTCATTTGCAAGAAATACATTTTATGGCAATGCTAAAAAGGTTGACGGTTACCAGTATCATCATAGGCAGTGCAAATATTAGCTGATTTCAGTTTCCCTGCAAATAAAAAAAAAAAAGGAAAAAAAAATTCAGTGGTAGAAACAATGGGCTCAAGTAAACAATAATTTCTGTGATACTCAGTGGTAAACTACATTCTTCATGTTAGATTACTGCAACGTGGCCTGCTTGGGGCTGCCCTTGAAGGTCATCCAGAAGTTGCAATTGATCCAGAGTGCAGCAGCCCAGGTATTTATGGGCATACTATTTAAGGTTCTGGTGATCACCTACAAAGCCCCATGTGGCACGAAACTGATGTTTGTGAGACCACCTGTCTCCAGCTGTATTGTCCCATCCCAGATACTATTCTAGGCTGGAGCGCTTGGAGTCCTCTCTTTAAACCAAGGTCATCTGGTTGGACCTAAGAGATGTACTTTTTCTGTAGGGTACCTGCTCTTTGTAAAAATCATCCCCCCTGCCCCCCAAAAATTCACTGGCCCTAATTCTGATAACCTTTCAGAAGTCAGAAAAAACTGTCTTTTTTATCGTTTAGTTCAGGATATTAGATGTACTTGTCTTGGGAGGTGACACTGTGTATTTGATTACCACAATGTAGGTTGATTTTCATTTTAAAAAAAATTAATGCCATATTAGCTTCACAAAGTTTCTTTGGTGAGTTGAGTGGCCATATAAATGAAATCAAATGAAATCCTGGGATTCCCAGCTGAAAACCAGAAGTGAGCTCAATCTGAGTCTTCAAGATCATATGCAATCTCTCAAAAGTTTTGAGTATAGTTGGCTAGTTAAACTCCAAAATTTGATTTCTTCCTTAAATTACATTAATAGTTAATCCTATTTATGATATGTCATACCACCAAGGAGCCCTGGTGGCACAGGGGTTAGAATGCAGTATTGCAGGCAAAAACTGCCCACAGTCTAGAGTTCGATCCAGACAGGGCTCAAGGTTGATTCAGCCTTCCAAAGTCAGTAAAATGAGGACCCAGATTGTTGGGGGCAACAGGCTGACTCTGTAAACTATTTAGAGAGTGCTGTAAAGCACTATGAAGTGATATATAAGTCTAAGTGCAAATGCCTATTGCTACTTTAATTAAACTTGAATTATAAATGCGAGGATCTTCTGCAACATATGATTCCCCTATAGGACTGTTCCCCTATTCCGTAACAAGTGTATTTATAAATAAGTAAAATTAATAATATTCTTGCACTCAGAAACTGATTTTTTTCTCTTATATGTTGGAGAAATCGAATAAACTACATGGAAGGTTCTCTTACCCACATATTGTTCATTGTCAAGTTGGTTCTCTCCTGGAAGAAAAGCATAGGCCCAAAGTTAAGCGACTGTAGTTTCTCAGCTCAATTCTTGCTTCAGCAAATACATGAGAAATTATCTCTTGGGGTTAAACCAATACTTCAATCTAACGTCCAGAAAGATGGAAAGATGGTTTTCCTTATTATACAGATGCATATGCGGAAGGGGATTAATCCTAGCCAGCTATTTCTCTTGTACTTGGTCTGATTTGTATCAAATAGTATTTTAAAACTACTAGAGACCGCTTCACTGAGGCTGCTACTGGTACCATCTTGAGGTTAACTTAACAGCAGAGGTGGTATTCAGCAGGTTCTGACCAGTTCTGGAGAACTGGTAGCAGAAATCTTGAGTAGTTTGGAGAACCAGCAAATACCACCTCTGACTGGCCCAGCCCCATCTATTCTCTGCCTCCCAAGTCCCAGCTGGGTCTTCTTTTGTTTCCCTGCACAGGAGAATGGAGCTGGAAAGCAGGGTAGCGGGGTGGAGAGGGAATGGGATTTTGCAGTATCCTTCTCCCTGGAGTGGGGTGGGAATAGAGATTTTACAATGTCCTTACCCTGCTACACCCACCAAGCCATGCCACGCCCACCAAGCTGCATCCGCAGAACCAGTAGTAAAAATTTTTGAATCCCACCACTGTCCCACAGCACTGTCTTATGCCTAAAGAATCTATGATTGATGACTTATCACTTTGTGGTTTGTATGTACATTGAGAGCTTATGTACCCGAGACAAATTCCTTATCCAATCATAGTGTCCAATCATGCTTAGCCAATAAAAAATAGTCCTGTCCCTATAGAGTATTTTTGGGAGCAAAGCTTAAGATCATTGATGGCTCTGCAAAACAGGTGCACCAGCATGCAGCTAAAAGGTTGCTTTTGTTCTCAAAAAGCAAGGACGGGGCTATTTTAAATGCTCAAAAATATTTCCTTCTTTTTCATTTGCAAGAAATACATTTTATGGCAATGCTAAAAAGGTTGACGGTTACCAGTATCATCATAGGCAGTGCAAATATTAGCTGATTTCAGTTTCCCTGCAAATAAAAAAAAAAAAAGGAAAAAAAAATTCAGTGGTAGAAACAATGGGCTCAAGTAAACAATAGTTTCTGTGATACTCAGTGGTAAACTACATTCTTCATGTTAGATTACTGCAACGTGGCCTGCTTGGGGCTGCCCTTGAAGGTCATCCAGAAGTTGCAATTGATCCAGAGTGCAGCAGCCCAGGTATTTATGGGCATACTATTTAAGGTTCTGGTGATCACCTACAAAGCCCCATGTGGCACGAAACTGATGTTTGTGAGACCACCTGTCTCCAGCTGTATTTCCCATCCCAGATACTATTCTAGGCTGGAGCGCTTGGAGTCCTCTCTTTAAACCAAGGTCATCTGGTTGGACCTAAGAGATGTACTTTTTCTGTAGGGTACCTGCTCTTTGTAAAAATCATCCCCCCTGCCCCCCAAAAATTCACTGGCCCTAATTCTGATAACCTTTCAGAAGTCAGAAAAAACTGTCTTTTTTATCGTTTAGTTCAGGATATTAGATGTACTTGTCTTGGGAGGTGACACTGTGTATTTGATTACCACAATGTAGGTTGATTTTCATTTAAAAAATAATTAATGCCATATTAGCTTCACAAAGTTTCTTTGGTGAGTTGAGTGGCCATATAAATGAAATCAAATGAAATCCTGGGATTCCCAGCTGAAAACCAGCTCAATCTGAGTCTTCAAGATCATATGCAATCTCTCAAAAGTTTTGAGTATAGTTGGCTAGTTAAACTCCAAAATTTGATTTCTTCCTTAAATTACATTAATAGTTAATCCTATTTATGATATGTCATACCACCAAGGAGCCCTGGTGGCACAGGGGTTAGAATGCAGTATTGCAGGCAAAAACTGCCCACAGTCTAGAGTTCGATCCAGACAGGGCTCAAGGTTGATTCAGCCTTCCAAAGTCAGTAAAATGAGGACCCAGATTGTTGGGGGCAACAGGCTGACTCTGTAAACTATTTAGAGAGTGCTGTAAAGCACTATGAAGTGATATATAAGTCTAAGTGCAAATGCTATTGCTACTTTAATTAAACTTGAATTATAAATGCGAGGATCTTCTGCAACATATGATTCCCCTATAGGACTTTATAGGTGATCACCAACATCTTCAATTGCCCCTGGAAACCCACTGGAAGGCAGAATCGGTCACAAAACTATCATGTTGCCTGAACATATTATAATTGTGTGCAATTACATTTAATTTAAATTTAATTTAAAAGTAAAGGAAATTAAAGCTGTTACCTCATGATACATAATACGTTTGCACGTATTATGCTCTATTCTCTAAATTTGTGGGATACCAAACACTTCTGATAAAAGGAATGTAATTATAAACCAAGCCCAGCCAATACTCACTGGCCTTACACCAAGGAAGGATCAATAGTCGAATTGTCACAATTGCTGCAATCAAAAGCAGCAGGAGAATGAGAGGAGGCACAATGAAAACCACTAGATTATTATTTTCTATTGCTAGAAAAAGGAAAAAAAATCATATTAATGAGTATTTTTCATTAAGTATGATGACATTTTAAATTAACTAAACTGCAAGGATCCTTGGATCCTAAACTTGATCTTTCCCCAATTACTGCTTATTAGTTTAGTTTGGTGTAGTGCAGAGGTCGTATTCAGCAGGTTCTGACCAATTCTGGAGAACCGGTAGCAGACATTTTGAGTAGTTCGAAGAACCGGCAAATACCACCTCTGACTGGAGATTTTACAGTATCCTTCCTTTGCCACGCCCACCAAGCCACACCCACAGAACCGGTAGTAAAAAAAAATTGAATCCCACCACTGGTGTAGTGGTTATGCCATCAGGCTAAAAACCAGGAGATGATAAGTTTTAACTCCTAAGCACGAAGCCAGCTGGATGAGCCTGGGCCAGTCACAGTCTCTCAGACCTAGGAAAGAGTCAACGGCAAATCACTACTGAAAAACCTTGCTAAAAAAATTGCAGGGACTTGTCCAGATAGTTGCTGAGAATTGGACATAATTAAACAGAATAATAATTTTAAAAACCCATGGACAGCAGCAATTTTCATCAATGTTCTCTTCTGTCTGAAGATTTTCCCCTTCTTGTTGTCCCCAAGTAGTGTAGATGTTCCACTCTCAGGAGCAAGATTTAAAGAGATACGGGGTGCAGACAAAGAGCGACAGGCTATCCAGCAAAACTCTAGCCCAACTAAGAGACAGCCAATTCCTGAACCTAAGTAAACTCTGCTGTATTCATAAAAGGACCAAAATCAGTGGCTTGGCAAACATACTAAATCTTGACCGGTTTTAATATCGGTAGTACGCCGTAAATCTAGATTTAGAATCATACTGTCTCATTAAGGATTCCATTAAGCTAAAGTAAAAGAAATACATGGTGGCTTAATGTAGAAGTTTTCAAATGTTGTGATGCTATGACCCTTTAATAGTACACAGAATTGTGCAACTTCATAAATAAATCGATTTATTTCACTGGGATTAGATTCAAACAAAAAATAAACACACCAGTGACTTATAACAATTCATAATCTAGAAAATAAAATACATTATGTTTAATGGAGGGGAAGAACCTGGGTCCTTGTTTTGTTTCTTTTCTGGCATTTACCAAGTAGAATTCTACAAAGTAGTGTTTTTCTAACAGAAACATGTGAGGACCCCATTAATGTTACGTATAGTTGTGTGTAAAAGTCATTGAGATAAAAGATAAATACAGGCAGAGAGTGACTTTAACATTGATTTTTGATGAAGTGAGAACTGGGAAATATGATTGGTCTGGTTCAGTGGTGGGGTGCAAACTTTTTTACTACCCGTTCTGTGGGCGTGGCTTGGTGGGTGTGGTGTGGCGTGGTGTGGCTTGGTGGGCGTGGCAGGGGAAGGATACTGTAAAATCTCCATTCCCTCCCTACTCCTGGGGGAACGATAGCTGTGGCTCGTGTATTTGGCATGTAGAAAGTTCCTCAATTCGTATCTAACATCTGGAGAAGGTCTAAGGAAAGATTCCTATCTGAAATCCTAGAGAGATTCAGGCCATCAGTGTGGTTGCTACTGAGTTAGCTGGACTGATGGTCTGATTTATATCAGTGGTGGGATTCAATTTTTTTTACTACTGGTTTTGTGGGCGTGGCTTGGTGGGCATGGGAGGGTGTTAGGAATCTGTACACCAATTAGTTGGGTTGGCAATATATAAACCAACAATGTATGTTTGTAGCTTTAAGACAAAACCATTGTATTGATTTATACTATATTCCGATTGGTTGATTATATTGCAAATTACCATAAGAGGGAGCTAGAGATCATAGCTGCTCTCTCTGACATTCTGTTGCTATCTAAGGTTCTCTGTTATATTTATGCTGTGCTTATACATTGATATCTTTGTTTACTGTAAATGACACAGGCAACCAGTAAGAAGGCTTTGTAATTGGATATTCTTTGGACTGTTAAACGTATATGACCTGGACTGTTTATTGGACTGTACTATTTCTTAAAGTAAACTTTAATTCAATTTCTGTGTGTGGCTGAATAATTATTCATAACTACTCTCATAAACGTTTCCAAGTGCATATCCTTGTTACTTGTTATTTTGTACATATCATAACACAGCGGAAGGATACTGTAAAATCCCCATTCCTTCCCCACTCCTGGGGGAAGGTTACAGCAAAATCCCATTCCCTCCCCACCCCACTAGCCTACTTTCCAGCTCCATTCTCCTGTGCAGGGCAACAAAAGAAGACCCAGCTGATCAGCTGGGACTCGGGAGGCAGAGAATAGTTGGAGATGGAGCCAGTCAGGGGTGATATTTACTGGTTCTCCAAACTACTCAAAATTTCCGCTACCGGTTTTCCAGAACCAATCAAAACCTGCTGAATACCTCCTCTGGTCTGATTACTATTCTCCCCTCAGTTTTTTATTGTGAGTTATTATTTTCACTCAGTAAAACCAGGGGGAAAAAAGCTAGAAATGGGTATTTCCTTTGTGTAGGCTGCTATGACTACCAGACTAAACATGGTCTTCCCCTTTCGTAATATTGTTTCTAAGACTAACACAGAAACCAACAACAATCATTGTTTGGTGTAAAGCATAAATATTTAAATTGTGGTTAGCAGTTTGAGGCACAAATGGATGGAACAGAGAGGATTGTTTCTAGAAAGTTTTCTCACTGTGTTTTTTTTTAAAAAAATCTATACTCACTACTTTCTTACATTTTAATGATATATATTATTGTCCATAGAAGAGAATATTTATGGCTCTCTGAACTGTGAAGGAGTTTGTGTTCTCTGAGCTTGGTTGTTTTCTTGCAGATGTTTCATTATGAACTAGGTAACATCATCATATAATACAGGGGTGTCAAACTCACAGCCCATAGGGCCGGATGCATCACGTGATGGCCCCACCCCCACCTGGTTTAGCGAAGAGGGAAAAAGTCCGGATACGTCATGTGACACCGCCGTGGTGACATGAGTTTGACACCCCTGATATAATAGATTGGGTAATTGTGTAATGAAATATCAGCAAGAAAACATCAAGGCCAAACAGCACCAAGGAGCCTATATATATATATAATAGATTATGTTTTATAATTCATTGTTATTTTTATTGTTTTCTTTCATATTCTACTATTTTAAAAATAATCTATTATCACATTTTTAAAAACACTCTCTCCTTCAAAGCTATGAAAAATCTAATTTCTTGCTAGGTTAAGAATGGAAATAACCTAGTCCAAGAGACCTTGCTAAGTTACAACTTTAGTATTCTTCTTCACTGGACAATCTTTTCATCTACTCCAGACTCTTTTCACTTGGCTAGGAGATACTCCCAGTACTGATATATCTCATTCTCTATGCTTTTTCCATATATTTACTTATGTATGGAGCAAATGTAGTGTAGAGCCTTTGTTCAGCTACAATGACGGAGATAATAATTAGGTGGAATTACATTTAAAAATTCCCCAATTTCTTTGGGAATAAGTATCTAGAGCACAAACCCTAAAACAAACTAACACCCCAAAAGCTACCCCTAAAACATACTTGTTGGCTTAATAAGGAAATACAACATGTACCTCTTAATGTAAAGTTGAAACCTGGGCTATACGCTGCCTCATATTTGTTTCCAGCTTTGCACTTATATGGACCCAGTTGACTGCTGGAATGGATTGTAATGTTAAATACAACTTTTTGTTTCTTCATGCTCTGTGGTGCAGGACCTTGCACTTTTCCTCTGTTTAAAAATAAGATGTAATTCATTGGCAGACAATCTGTCTCCCAGTAGCACACCAATGTCACTTTTCCTCCAGTGGTGATTTCTGGGGTTGGACTGTAGATTTTGACATCCTTCACAATCTTTGAACAATTTTGAGGCGATTCTGTAATAAAAATTGAACACTGATTATCAAACAATTCACACTGTATTAACTTCAGTAGCACTGACTCTTCAGCACCTCCTCATAAGGTCCTGGCTGCAAAAGGAAGTAAGGTTAAAATTGAGAAATACAAATCCCATCTCTGCCCTATTTATATCCCATTGTGTTTGCTGGTTATCCAAGATGGTTGTCTTCTGAACCCACTTGCTGTCATCACTGTACCTTGGCTTTGCTATCCTCCCACGAAAATCCACTAACAGGTTTTTCTGTTAATAGCACAAAAACTGTTTCATTAGTGTTACTGCTACCACTTTACATTAGCTGAAGTTAGGCCAATGAACTTTTCTGCAACTATTGGATAAACAAACAAAAAAGGAAAAAACCCCCAATCCATACAGAAACAAATCCATAATCCCAGGATAAACAACAATAATTAAAGCCCCTTGAAAAAAAACATTTAAATATTTGATGTTTTGCTGTCAAATGAGATTTGTTGGAAAGTTTTAATTTTTGATTGATTTCCGAAGTTGACCTTTCTGCTTTCCTTTCCAAATATTCTCCTTCTCCAAAAGAATATAGACCCGTGTTGGAAAATTTTGGAAAAAATTAAAAATACAGCTGGATTTCTGAACTGCATGGAAAGGAAAATCCACATGATAAGCAGTTTTCATTTTCAGCTATATTCCAACTGCTATTCAAAAAAAAAAAAAACCAATCATACTTTTTCCATAAAGACTGCTGAAGATGGATGTTGCTCATTATTGTAAGGATTTTTTAAAAAATTCTTTCTCCGATGCAGACCCTGTAAACAGATTGTTGCTTTCAGCAATGCTTCAACATCTGTGATGTTCATCATCAGAATTGTCCATAACATTGATTTGTTTTTTGTGTGAAGAAATAGCCAACATGTTTAGCTCTGAAATTTTCTGATCTAGAGCAGTGGCTCCCAATCTTTTGGGCACCAGGCACCGGTTCTGTGGAAAGAGGCTTTTCCATGGCCCGGAGGGGGCATGGTTTTGTGTGCTGCCTGCATCCTGTGTATGTGGCTTCACTTGTTTACACGGCCTGGTTGCTGGCATGTCTTGGCCCGGTGCCAGTCCACGGATTGAGGGTTGGGGACCCCTGATCTGGAGAATCTAACTTTTTCTCCATTTAGCTCTGTTTCTCTTCACCTACTGCTTTTTTATCTCCATATATTTCACTGCTGTCAAAGATAATAAATCACGAGCAACAGCAACTAGAATAATACACTCCACTTAACTTATTTTGTGGGTGGTTTATCTTTGTTGTCAGAAAAAAAAACATTCTGCTTCTGGCTGTTCTTCAACACTAACCTCAGCTTTGAGAAGCTTTATATATCGGAGGCAAAAGAAAGTTTCTGTCATTTCTGCTTTCTCTGTTTTTTGTCATTGCATACATATGTTATATCGTAGGCCAGTAATGTAGATGAAATAATTTTCACAGAGCACGTAAGCAATAGAGCACTCCAAAGATGAAACAGGTAGCCTCTTACATTGTTGGAGGTCTGAGATGTAAATAAAAGAGTCTCCATACCAAACTGGACTTCTGAGATTTCTAAAGTTTGAATGGTGACCCATAGTTCTCTTCCCCATCACGGCCCCAGTCTTATTTTTCAAGCAGCTTGCATGTTGATGTGTGTTGGTATAACTTTCATTCAAGCTGCTCCCACTAGATGTTTACCTGCATATTGAGCTGCATATGATGATGGTCTTTGAAAAATCTACTTGATGCTCTATATGGACCTGCCCTTGAAGAGTTTTTGTAAACTTCACCTGGTGCAAAATGCAATGGCATGAACAATTGTGTGTGTGTGTGTGTGTGTGTGTGTGTGTTAGAACAGGGGTCTTCAAACTTGACAGCTGTAAGACTTGTGAACTTCAACTCCCAGAATTCCTCCTCCAGTCATGTTAGCTCTGGACTTCTGGGAGTTGAAGTCCACAAGTCTTAAACTTGCCAAGTTTGAAGACCCTTGTGTTAGAATACATGCCACACCTCTGCTTTGCAGACTGAACTGGTTACCAGTCTCTTTTCAGATCCAATTCAAAGTGCCTTTAGCTCCTTTTGTGGCATAGGTTACTTGAAGGATCCTTCCATTCCCTACCAGTCAGTTAGAAATGAAGAAGCTTCTTAGATGAAAAGCTAAACGGTTTCAAAGAAAACACCAAGAAAGTCCAGTTGCCTTTTGGAAAAAAACACCCGAGGGACAATCATGATCTGGATGGTTGAGAATCTTTATAGACATCAATTTTAACTATATGTCATCATAGCTATTTATTGTATACTGAATATCAAAAGAACATCAGGAGTATTCTGATCCATGACCACAATAAGGTTTTGCTATTATCATAATATAAAAATACAGATATTGTAAACTTGGCTCTAGGCATGCATTCATACGTCATGTGAAACCATTGTTTGTTCATTGTGGTTTGTTCAGTTACTGCTGATAGGTGATTTACAATTAATATTGTGAATTGTAGTACTGTATTGAAAATAAATACAGGTAGTACTTGACTTAGGACAGTTCATTTAGTGAAGTTACAAAAGCACTGAAGAAAATGACTTATGACCATTTTCCCCACTTACGACCGTTGCAGCATCCCCATGATCACATGATCAAAATGCAGATGCTTGGCAACTGATTAATATTTATGGCCGTTGCTGTGTCCCAAGGTCACGTGATCACCTTTTGTGACCTTCTGACAAGCAAAGTCAATGGGGAAGCCAGATTCACTTAGTAACCATGTCACTAACTTAACAAGTGCGATGATTCACTTGACAACCATGGCAAGAAAGATCATAAAATAGGACAAAACTCACTTAACAAATGTCTCACTTGGCAACATAAATTTTGGGCTCAATTGTAATCATAACTAGAGGACTACCTGTAATGCAAGGTCATAGCTCATGAGGTAAATAAGCCAAATTGGTTGGAATGGCAATGGCTGACTTTTCTTGCTCTTCTCTCAACAACAAGTTTTCAGTAGCAGGTTTACTCTCCATATAGTCATTTATATTCTTCTCATTTGTGAACTTTCTCAACTTTGAATAACATCTAACAGCATGATCATCCATAGGCAGTGAATGTTAGTAATTTCAGTAAAGTAAGATTCAATAATGTGGATTTGCAGTGAGGAAGGAGAGATACCAGTGGATTTGCAGCGAGCAAGGAGAGATACCAATCTCCAATTTAAAGAAGTGACTTCAATTTGTAGGAGCAGTTCAGAGTATATATTCCAAATACAAAGATTAAAAATATAATAATAAATGTATATTATTTTCTGCAGTCTGAGCAATGAAGACACAGAAAATCCGCAGCCATTCTGCCATCATAATATACAACCAGATTTCCAAGGTGACTAACAGACAATTAAAACTTTTTCATATAAGTTACATTATATATATATATATATATATATATATATATATATATATATTATATATATATATATATATATATATATTTGAACAGATGGTTCTTCATCCTTATGACAGATGCTTTAACACATATCACAACCAAGTCTATGAACTGATGGTCTTAATAGAAAAATATTAGATTAGTAGAAAATACAAATATAACATAAATGTACTTCTATAATTTCGGGGAGAAACTTACCAGGGTTAGCTCTATTATCTTCATTAACACCATTCTCCTTTGTATTTCGCACCCCTAAATGGATTGAAATTAAGAATAATTAATGTTGAGTGACATTAACAAAGTGAAACATTTAATATTGAATGACATTAAACAAACTGAACTATTATTAAAAAAATAAAGCAATCCTTACACAATGTTAACAAGAGATACAGAAATCCTAGTCTTTCGGTCATCTTTAAACAAGAATGAAGAAGCTGTTTCCTCTTTTGTGCAAAATACTGATCATGCCAATGAAGTTTTGCCTGAAGAGGAAGTTAATGCAAATAAATGGGTGGGAATCAGTAGAATGAAAAGTTATAAAAAATGTTTTAAAAAGTGTGATGAAGTTTCTCTATACTAGTTTCTGTTTCTGCTTAATTTAAGCTATTCTTAGAGGGAAAATTGTAATTGGAAAACAAGTTTGAACTGGGTTCATGTCATTATTGCGAATCAAACATTGAGAAAGTCACCAGAAAACTCCATTACAAAACTGTTTGCATGCCCGGAGGAAAAGGAACACTAAGCTGAAAAGTGAAAATGACACAATAATCTGGGGAAAAAAAAGAATAGAGAAGTGGAGGAACAGATTCCTAAGTGTAAAATGGAGATCCAAACTTAAGGCCCAATTGTAGTAATAATATTTGTTCAAACTTTTAATATCACCCTTATTTTTATTTATCTCAAGGCAGCAGCCACACCCAATGCTTCTTATCTCCTAATTTTCCCACAACAACATCCCTGTGAGGTGGGTTGGGCTGAGAGAAAGTGACTGGCCCAAAGTCATCTTAATGATTTTTACAGCTGAAGTGGGATTAGAACTCATAGTCTCCTTGTTTCTAGACCATCTTAACAACAACAAACTAGCTCCATAATCATAATCATAGATATAAATAGAAGAATAATTATTCCCATTGCTATGTAACAGGGAAGGAAAAAACAAAACAAAACAGGTCACAGACAGATTGCCTAAGAGGTAGCTTACTTAGGTAATCTCTCCACTCTGACAGAAAAATAACAGATCAGGCACAGGACAACATACAATAATTGATGATATGGCAAATACTTGATTGTATTCTGTATTCTACTGTATTGCTATTGTTATTTACTATACTTGTAAGCTGCCAGACACCTAACAACTCTGGGTGGCTTTCAACAAACAAATAAATTACAATAAACATCAATAAAAGATAAAAGTCTCTCTCTCCAAAGGCCTGGATGAAAAGCCAGGTCTTCATGACTCTTAACGAGAGCAAAGTGAGGACCACCCATTTCTTTGGGGGGAAACTTGATTTCAGAGGAAAGGCACTGCTACAGAGAAGGTGTGCTTCCAAAATCCCGACAGATGATGTTTAATTGAAGGAACAGAGATAGGCAGTCACTCAAAATCAAACCTATGTCATGTTTTATAGATAACTATGAACACTCAGAAGCTAACAGCAAAGCAGTGCAACTCAGAAGCCATATCATGAAATCCTAATTAATTTATCCAAACTAGAACTAAGGAGAAATTTCCTAATAGTGAGAACAATTAACCAATGGAATGGCTTGCCTTCAAAAGGTATGGGTGCTGCATTACTGGAGATTTTCAAAAAGAGATTGGATAGCCATTTGTCTGAAATGGCATAATATCTCCTGCTTCAGCAGCAGATTGGATTAGAAGACCTCCAAGGATCCTTCCAACTTTATTACGCTTTGTTCTGTTCTGTGCTGTGCTGTTCTATTCTACTCTATTCTACTCTACTCTATCTGTTTTGCTCGACTCAGCTCTACTCTATTCTTTATACATCATATTTAGAGACTACCCATTTCCCTTCCAGAGTGATTCTGGGTGGTATTCAAATAGACATAAAACATAAAAGCTATCTATAAATATTGTAAAAACAGTTGAAAATAGGAATAAAATAAAGATATTTCATTTGCTCAGCACAAACTTTGGAAACACGCTGATGTTAGTGGATCATCATTGCTTTTGAAATGAAATGTATTTAAAGAGAGTCGGAATGAACAAGTAACACCAGGGATTGCATTTTTTTTCATTCATTTATAAACAAGGTCATCCACCGTGTAACGTTCCAAGATGAAAAAGTAATCATCCTATCTAGTTAAGTCAAGATAATTAAAAGGAGAACAAGAGCCAGCAGTGTGATTCTTCATTATATATTGTAAGGGATGTATAGAATAAATGAGCAATACAGTTGCAATGGTGTTACTATGCTTAACGCTGACAGTTAGTAAGCGCTGAGATGTGATAAAACTGTTTACTTTCATACTTTGGAACAATTATTTCAGAAAAGGCCTCAATGATAAAAGCCACTGATTTTATCAATGTGAAAGTTGTAGATAACTGGAAATTTCTGCCATTACTCACTGTAGGTTTCC
The DNA here is from genome assembly GCF_049901735.1 of Notechis scutatus. Lineage (NCBI taxonomy): Eukaryota > Metazoa > Chordata > Lepidosauria > Squamata > Elapidae > Notechis > Notechis scutatus. The sequence goes on from NC_142010.1 coordinate 126,035,467, forward strand.
ATGACATTACAGACATATTTTACTCATATACAAGATAAACTATAAGCAGAGAATTTTGAGATTTAGTTGACCAAACATGGAATAATTCATGTAGTAGTTAATGCAAATGTAAGACTTGTGTTTCTTGACATTTAAACTAACTATAAACTATATAAAGTGTTTTGTCCAAAGAATGTTATCTAACATATTTTTGTGGGTTTGACTTAGACAGTGTAGACTCTGAATAACAGTATTTCAGAGACTAAACCACCTTCTGATTGAGTAAAGCAGGAATGTCAAACTCGCATCGTCACGGAAGAGTGAACATACAGTTATTTAATCCAGGGGTGTCCAAACTTGGCCACTTTAAGACTTGTGGACTTCAACTCCCAAAATCCCCAGCCAGCATGACTGGCTAAGGAATTCTGGGAGTTGATGTCCATAAGTCATAGAGTAGCCATTGTTAAGTATGGAGAATAACGGAGACCAGACATCTGACCAGTGACTTCAACTCTTTAATAAAGTAATAGAACATAACAGAACAGAGCAACGCTATGGGCAGCAGTAACCCTTTTATAGGGTTAGCTGCTGCCTTATTAACCAATGAAAATGTGCAACAAGTTCAAACTACTAACCAATAAGAAGAGTCCCAAAAGTGGCCAATCAGGGACTATTTCTGGCCCAATCCCAAGTTGTTGTATAAGGACCAATCAAGTGTGCAGGTTTTCAACCCCTAATTTGCATTTAGGTTATTCACTTTTATTGATTCACAACACCCCTCCCCTTGGGTTCCGTTTGAGGAGCTGTAATAAAATCCTTAAGATAGGCAGGCCGTTTGGTCTGCCTGGATGATTTCCGAGGCTCCACGGGTTTTGTCTAATGTCCGGTTCGGTGGAGCGTTTGGATGACCTTTGTTAAATTCTATTTCGCTGCACGGCGATTCCGTGCTGCATTCACTGTGGTTGTTTCTGCTACTCCGTGTTTCTTGGGTTTTGCAGTTCGTTTTCCCCGTATTAAAGTTCCCTGAAAACGTCAACTCCCTCCCCGCTTCACGTTCCGGTGCTTCGCTGGGCTGTAGGGTTCCCGTTGACCTGCTATTAGTTGTATCAAGGTCAATTCCTCGATACTTCCTCCCCCTTGAGTTGGTGAACCCGGGAGTCATGGCCGCTGGGTGGTAATCTCGATCGGAGCTGGTCTATGTGGCGTTTCCACACCCTCCCATCGTCTGTTAGCAGGCGGTAAGATCTAGGCCGGTGAGGTGGGTAACAGTTGCGGGTATCCATAACGGGTCGCGGAAAAGTTTTTGGCAAAGATTAAATCGCCTACCTTAAATTCCGGCATTTGCTGCTGGAGCCGAAAGGTTTTTCCGGTGCGAAGCGGGTGGAGCCGGTCAAGGTGCGATCGTAGTTTCCGCCCATAAGAAGTTCAGCGGGTGTTTTGTTGGTCACGCTGTGGGCGTGATGTGCTGCAACAAGAGAATTCGATTGATTTTCTCGTCGATGTTGCCAAATTCCATTTTGTGAAGGGTCTTTTTACAAATTGTACCATGCGTTCTGCATGTCCATTCGCCGCAGGGTGCGCGTGGCGAGGTTAGCGCATGGCGGATGCCCCAATCAGCAAGATATTGTTCAAAGGGCAATGCAGTGAACTGTGGGCCGTTGTCCGAGACCAACACGTCCGGAAACCCGTGTGTGGCAAATAGTCTGTTTAATTTATTAATAACTGAGTCTGTTGTAGTTGTGTGCATTCGATGAATCTCGAGCCAGTTAGAATAGGCGTCGACAGTAATCAGGAAAGTGTGACCTTAGGTAGGCCCCGCAAAGTCAATATGAATACGGGACCACGGTCCCCTCGGCGTTTCCCATTCGGTTGGGCTTGCTTTAGGTGGGCGTTGCTGACGTCCTGGCAACGTTGGCACGTAGCGACCCAGGCCTCGATTCTTTTGTCGATTCCCGCCACCAAGCATAGCTGCGTGCGAGTGATTTCATCCGCACAATACCCGGATGTCCCTCATGCAATACCGCCAAAACAGTCTGTTGCAATTTGCCAGGGATTACGACTCGATCGCCCCACAAGATACAGCCTTTTTGGGAAAACAGCTCGGTTTGGCGGGCTTTGAAGGGCGCCCATTCAGGTGCTATTTGGTCCGTCGGCCACCCCCGTTCAACCCAGCGTAGTATGTGTTGCAGAACTGGGTCACGTTTCGTTTCAAAAGCAATGTCTCTAGCCGTCAAGGGTGATGCATGTAGAGCTTCGATCTGTAGTGTTGAGAGGGTTGGGGCTGGATCCACAACAGCGTCTGGGAGCGGTGTTCTGCTCAATGCATCGGCGTGGAGAATCGATTTCCCGGGCGGTGTTGCAAGGTGTAGTTGTAGGCCGCCAGGAATTCAGACCAACGGGTCATTCTGGGGGACAATATATACGGGGTTGGTTTATTACCCGCAATGATCCCCAGTAGCGGTTTATGATCAGTGATTATTGTAAACGCACGGCCATAAACATATTCATGAAATCTTTTAACTGCAGCAACAATAGCTAAAGCTTCTTTGTCCAGCTGACTATAATTTTGTTCAGCTTTAGCTAAGGTTCGCGAAAAAACGCGATGGGGCCCTCCGCTCCGTTTGGTAACACTTGGGCCAGAATTGCCCCAACCCCAAAGGTGATGCATCACTGATAGTGAGCGGCAGAGTCTCGTTGTACTGCATAAGTACTGAATCAGAAGTTAGCAATTTCTTTACTTGTTGGAAAGCATGTTGTTCCCGTTGCCCCCAAACCCACGTTGCTTTTTTGTCTAATAGTCTATGCAATGGTTCAGCTACTGTTGCTTTGTGGGGTAAAAACACCTTATAGAAATTGATAAGTCCAAGGAACGCCTGTAGGTCTGCCTTGTTCCTTGGAGTGGGTGCCTTTTAATTGCTCGTAATTTGTCTTCGGTGGGATGAATTCCTTGGCTGTCCAGGAGATATCCCAAAAATTCTACTTTTTCGATGCGTAACTGGCATTTATCTTTTTTTTACTCTGAGGCCTGCATTTTGGAATCTTCGTAAAACCTCTCTGAGTCGTTTTTCTAGGATGTCTTTGTTAGGTGCGGCGATGAGTACATCGTCGAAATATGGAACAACGCCTTTTATCCCTTGTAACAACCTTTCCATTAAACTCTGGAAGATTCCAGGGGCGACGCTTACCCGAATTGGAGCCGGTTGCATTTAAAGGCGCCCCTATGTGTTACGATCGTTTGCGCCTCGGCTGTGGTTGGGTCTACAGGCAATTGTTGATACGCCTGGGCTAGATCTAGTTTGGCGAAGACTTTCCCGCCGCCCAGGGAATGGAGTAAATGTTGCACTACCGGTACTGGATAAGCACTTTGCTGCAGTGCGTGGTTTAATGTGGCCCGGTAGTCTCCGCAAATTCTTAGGGACCCATCAGGCTTGATAGGCGTCACTATCGGGGTTTCCCAACGGGCGTGGTCGGTGGGTTCCAGTACGCCCTGCGCTATTAGTTTATCGAGTTGTTCGTCGATTTTAGGCTTCAAGGCGAACGGCACCGACGCAGCTTAAGGCGGATGGGTGCTATCTCAGGGTTCAAGTTAAGCGAGATTGGGGTCCCCTTATACTTGCCTAGTCCGTTCGCGCAACGTCTTGGAATTCTTGCACGAGTGCTTCCTCCCAATCGCGCTCTCGGCCTTGTGGACTCCGGCTACAGTGATCCCGAGCGGCCTGAACCATTGAAGGCCTAGAAGACTAGGCCTGTCTCGATCCACGACCGTTAGTGGTAGTGCGACGGAGCGGTCTTTGAATGAGACCTGGAATTTGCGGGACCCGACACGGGAATTCTGTTACCCTGATAGTCTTTGAGTATAACCCTTTGAGGGTTAAGGTCTTGGCGGCGGATCGTGGGAATGAGCTGTTGGGCGTTTTCCACGATACCATCGAGAGGAAGATCCCGAGTCTACCTCCATCACGCAAGGTTTGTTTTCGATGGCGACCTTTACTCGGATTTTCCGGCATCAAGGGATGTAGCGTGGCCTATGGTGATTGTTTGGTGGGTCTCTTCCGCCGGGTTTCTTCACGCCTGGTGGAAGTGGTGGACGGTTTGTTTCTGTAGGAGTGGTTCAATTTTTTTCGGTGTGTGCCGAAGAATCCTGAAGATTGGCATTCGGCCTGTCGGGGTTTGGAGTTTTGTTTGCTTCTGCAAACCTTTGCGATGTGACCTCGTCTCCCGCAATTTCGGCAGAGCGCGTCGAGGAATTTGCAGCCGGATCGTGGGTGATTGGATCCACAACCGACACACGGTCGAAATGAGTGTTGTGTGGGCTGGTCTCGCTCCGTTCGCAGTCGGTTGACCTCTTCCCCATCGCTGTCGGACGAGGACTCTAGGTCTTTGTGGTGAGTTGATACCGGGTGTCTCTCTGTGCGGCGAGGTATCAGTGGCGAGTTTACGTAGCGGTGCGTTGGTGCGGCGCATTCGGGCTGCCGACTTCTTGGTCGCCTCTGCTGCCGAGGCTTCTTTAAGGGCATCGGTGAGACTGATGTCCCCCTTAGCCATAATTTTACTCTGGATCGTGCCGTCTTCTAGGCCCAGAACCAAACGGTCCCGGAGAGCTTCTTCTAAGTCTGCGAATCCGCAGAGGCCTCCAAGGTTTCGGAGGTCCGCGATATAATCAGCAAGGCTTTCACCTTTCTGTTGGTCCCTCCGGTAATATTCGTGTTATCGGACTAAGGTTGGCACGGTGGGCGCGTAGTGAGCCCGTAGTAAAGGCTCGAGGACGTCCCAGTCCATCTCTTTTACCTCTGCTGGCTTGGCAAGTGACTTTGCCATTTTAAACACGGTAGGGCCGCAGTGGGTTAGAAATATAGCTCTTTTTTTTTCCGGCTGTTGCATTTTTCAAATTGTTGGTCTCCAGAAACATCTGGAACCTATCCATGTACGACTCCCAGTCTTCGGTTTCTGGGTCGAATGGGGCGGGTGGTGACGACACCGCTGGCCATGTTGCCGTTGATGGTGCGTGTTCAACCACGTGCTCTGTTAGTTGCTCTGTAGGTTAGTCAGCTCTTCGGTCTCCGTATCCCATCCTCGTCGCCAGTGTTAAGTATGGAGAATAACGGAGACCAGACATCTGACCAGTGACTTCAACTCTTTAATAAAGTAATAGAACATAACAGAACAGAGCAACGCTATGGGCAGCAGTAACCCTTTTATAGGGTTAGCTGCTGCCTTATTAACCAATGAAAATGTGCAACAAGTTCAAACTACTAACCAATAAGAAGAGTCCCAAAGTGGCCAATCAGGGACTATTTCTGGCCCAATCCCAAGTTGTTGTATAAGGACCAATCAAGTGTGCAGGTTTTCAACCCCTAATTTGCATTTAGGTTATTCACTTTTATTGATTCACAACAGCCATGCTTGGAGATCCCTGATTTAATCTAATAGGCAGGGCAAGTCAACATGCTGCCAAATTTCAGCATCAGAAGACAATAGCTCAGGTTTCCCCACATCCCCTCCATAAACCATTTTTCATATAAGCGTAGTGGCAGAATTCACACAAGACAAGATAAAAACAAAGAAGCCACAATTTAATTTAGGGCGAGGAGTTTTAAATTTGGGGGGAATGGGGAACATCTTTGAAAATTTGAGAATATGTGCGCGGATGGTCACAGAATGACTATCCAAACTGCTCCCTAACAACTTTTGTAGCCTATATGCCCTTTATTTATCCCATCTTATCCTTCGTGTGTGTGGGGAACAATATAATATTGATTATAAATTAAATTAGCTTAAGTACAAATGGAATTTACCTTTCACAAAAAATATACTTTTAAAGTCATTATTCAAGCAGTTCAGTCACAGTGGAATTGCATGAAAATTTAATTTTTATCGGAGGTACAGCCTTCTCTGTAAGACCAAAAAGCAAAACTTAATTCCTGAGTTTTCATTCATAAAATCAAGTCTTTTGTGGAGCAGTAGAAAACCTACCCAGACAAGATCAGTCGGTTCTGTGGTGGCTTTTTCCACTAGATGGTGCCATTTTGCAGTGCACAATAGTCCGACTGTATCTTGGCATTCCAGAATGAAGTTCCTTGCTGATGTTTTTAAACATGGCTACCTTTTCATAAAAACATCAGGCAGATATTACAGATATTCTGCTCTGGCAAGGCAGGAGGAGGAGGAAGATAAATGAGAGAAAAGATTGGTTTCCTAGGATTTGTTGTCACAAACAGTAATAAATACATTAAAAAGTTTATAGAGTTCTAAACATCACTACAACTACTGAAGCTCATAGATTTATTTAGAAAGTAAAATGCAGATCTAAAAATGTTACTAAATATGCTGTTATAATCTGGTTGTATATCTGATATATTTTCTCTGAAAGCTACTTTTCATACTTCTCAGGAAAATTAGAAGGCACACAAATATGGCAATTCTTAAGCAATGTACAATGTTCAGGATTTCTGGGAGAGTTCAGAGTAAAGAAAGAGGGAAAGGGATCTATTTTCTTAGCCTTTTTTGTTCTCATAACTGGATCTCCTTCAGTTATGAGGATTGCAATCCAAACACAGTTGGAGAAGAGACAGGTTAGGCCAGAGTTTCTCAAGGTGTGATGGATGTAGTGAGGAGCTGGATCCCCTGGAGGGAGGGGCTGCATTTCAGAAGAGTAGGAGGCAATTCTACCTTTGTTAATAACAGTGACCTAAGAATACACAAAATAATCCACAGGAAAGAAGCCGTATAAATGCATGGAGTGTGGAAAGACGTTTACTGATTGCAATGGACTTAGAAGACACAAAAAGATCTACTCAGGATAGAAGCCATTTAAATACATGGAATGTGGAAAGACAAAAAAAAATCAGTCTCGATGTTGTGTGAAAGAGAAAGAGTGAAGACAGTGCCTCCCTAATAGTTCACCGAGTGTATTGTAGATGCTGATAATAGAGTCCTCAATCTGGCAAGATTTTGTCTATAGGTGTGAAACAACGAAAAACTCAGCTTGGAAGAATCACCATGTGTGTCATTCTTGGTTTGGGGCCTAACACAGCCTCAGCAACTTTAAGATGGTGGACCTGAATTTCCTGGCTGGAGAGCTTCTCGGAATTGGAGTTCATACATTTTAAAATAGCTGAGATTGAGAAACACTGCACTTCCTCTAATTTAGGAAGAAAGAGAGGCTGGCTTACAGATGTCTAGTTCCAATTCTGGTCTACAGGATCTAGTGAGTTCTTCTACTCTGTTGCCTTCCCATGTTTCTTGATTTCACATTATGTTTTGTGTTGATAAAAGTCTATATGGAGTGGAGGAGGAGGGGGGGCAGATGAAATAGTCTAAGTGGTGGAGTCCTGAAGCAAGACCCTTCAATTCTTGCTATGGTGCCCTAGTGATGGATGTTTTGCTGCTGACTAGTCTCCTAAAATCCAGTCACTCTCACACTAGCTGTGACTCAGAAAGATGCAGTAGGGACTGAATTGGGATGGGTAGCTTTTCTGCTGGCATTATTTGATGCCAGCTCAAAATCGGAGGGCTAGCACATTTGCTGAGTAGTGGGGGAATGGCCTTTGTTTTGTCTTTTACATCCATAACAAAGCCCTCACCCTTCCAAACTCACTACTAAAGAGAATGATGATAACTACATGGTCACAGCCATGATGTCTAGACTTCCAGGGTTCTGAAATTAAGGGCATCCATTGTTACCAGCTACTTTTGTTCCTTTCCTGTTAATTGTTATTCTCAAGGAACAGCTGGCAAGCTTTGGAGGGTTTCCTCACGTCATGAAACTGGCCCTGTCTCAGGCCCATTTGATAAGCCTGAAATGCAAGGATTATCTGGTGTTTTCTTCTCCACCAATTGCACCTGCACTCTCACACACACAAATGTACACACACTTCATATGTCATGAAATTGGCTATAGTAAGGCAGACTGACTAAATACAAAGTTATGTTACCTCTCCATGAACCCACCCAAAGGAAAAGGTGAGAGACCGTCCACAAAAATGACTTTTTTTTCAAAAGCTAAAACAAAGATGCACACAAATGTTTCGTCTTTTTTTTTTTTTTGCTAAATCTCAACGTTAAAAAAATAATAATTAAAGACTAAGATAGCAACCTGTTTTTAGTCAGCCTGTTTCAGCCTGTCATGTGTGCATGATTTATCCAGCTAAACAAATGTAAACTATTCCCCTCTGGTTTTTCAAAATTTACTAATTGAACGTAATGAATTTAAAGTTGGCTTGTGACTCTGAACCCCAAGATACTTTTTAAAAACATTTCCACATTAAAATTAGGTCTAAGGGATGCGGAGGAATATATCCTAATGGCTACTCATCCAGCCAATAAACACTGTGAAGTAAAATTACTCTGGGTCTTTCCTATTGGAATGGACTTGTTGATTGCTTCACCGGCAGATAAATGGATGCCATACTGCCATGCCTATGCACTATCACAGCCTTCTCCAATTTATGCTCTTCAAATGTACTGGATTAGCATGCTCATAACTTTCTAGACTGTACAACCATCTGGTTCTCAAGAACTTGAAATGTGCGTTGTTCTTTTTGTTGTTTCAGGAGCTCAAAGCAGCATACCTAACACTCCTTTCTGTCTTTCTCACAACAACCCTATGAAGCAGACTGGGCTGAGGGAGAGAGTCTGACTCAAAGTCACCCAGTGGGCTTCTTTGGATAAAAACCTGGGTCTCCCCTCTTCTACTCTGATGCTACATCATATTGACTTAATGGTTTCGGAATACTTCCAAGTTATAGGAGTCCTTGGTGGTCTCTGAGCTTGGTTGTTTTCTTGCAGATGCTTCAATACCCAAACTAGGTAACATCATCAGTGCTAATACTGCATCCATGCTAGTATCAGTGTTAGCAATACAACTAGTACTAATGATGTTAACTAGTTAGGATATTGAAATGCCTGCAAGACAACAACCAAGATCAGAGAGCACAAAGGACCCTTCATTTCAACCCTCAGCTACAAATGTTCTCCTTTATTGGTATTTCCAAGTTATCTTTATCTTTTTAAAAAAAAAAAAATCTGTGTTAGATTCCTATGCTATAATCATGGGCAGTTCTACAGCTCCTGATAATCCGTGATTGCCCTAATTAGGCTATCCAGTAGTTTAGTGTGCCCTTCCTTTGCAAGTTAACAAAAAAGTTCCTTTAGGCCCCCACCTTGACAAAAACAAAATGAAATAACTCAACTGCCCATTCTCCACTTGCAGATACTCACCCATCATCTCACAATATGTAAAACTCCTCTGCAGTTGCTGCACTGCTCTGTTTCCAGCCGGAAATGACATCTGGAAGGTCAGCACAAGAGCACAGTGGGGGAGGGGGAATAGGAAAACCAGGCTGTTGCTATGTGCTGTAGATCTCTTTTGGGTGGAGGTTGCAGAGTTTGTAACAATGCCTGTAATATTGTGAAATTCAAAGAAGGGGGGAAAAAGGGGGTTTTCACTACTTGGAAAAATGCTGAAAGAAGGGGAAAAAAATACACCAGGTTACTGGTAGTCCTCGAGATAGGACTACAATTGAGTCCAACATTTATGTTGCTAAGTGAGAGGCCAGGGGTGGGGGTGGTGCTCCTTGGATACTACAGAGGCCTGGGCTACGGTGGTGGTGGGAAACAGGGTTTTCTCCTCGAGCGGTTGCCTGCTTTAGAGTGAACAAAGATTCTGGCTATTTGGTTTGCATGTTGGCAAATTGACTTAAATTTATTTTACTTTTTGGATGTTAGCTTGATCCTGTTCAGATTTAGGCAGGAAGGTTCCTCCCAAGTACTTTGAATTGCATCTTCCATTAGATTCACATACAGCGATGGGGTTTATGATGCAAAATACAGGCGGTCCTCAAGTTACAACCACACGTGAGCCCCAAATTTATGTGGTTAAGTGGGACATTTGTTAAGTGAGTTTTATCTTGTTTTACGACTTTTCTTGCCGCATTTGTTGGGTGAATCAGTGCAGTTGTTAAATTAGTCACATAGTTGTTAAGCAAATCTGGCTTCCCCATTGACTTTGCTTGTCAGAAAGTTGCAAAAGGGGAGGGTCACATGACCCTGAGATGCTGTGACCGTCATAAATATGAATCAATTGTCAAATATCAGAATGTAAATCATGTGACCATGGGGATGCTGCAATGGTCATAAGTGTGCTCATAAGTCACTTTTTTCAATGCCACTGTAGCTTTCAATTTTGCTGGCTGGGGAATTCTGGGAGTTGAAGTCCACCAGGCTTAAAGTTGCCAAGGTTGGAGATCCCTGATCTAACAGTTTTTCAAAGGGAGGGCTTCCTTAGGATTTCTTAAAGGGTGCATGTGCTTCAGATCTCATAATTTCCTTGGTCATGATGGTCTCTCTCTCTGTGTCTCTCTCTGTCTGTCTGTCTCTCTCTCTCTCTCTCTCTTTCTTGTAGCCCAGTGTTGACTCAGTTGCTCACAAGAAAATGGTAGACCATCCATAACATAATGCACAGAATAATTTTTGAAAGCCACCTAAGCTAAAAGGCAGCTTGCAATAGCTAATTTTATTAATTATGTATGCATGACTCAGCGGTCAGGGAGGCCAGCAACTGATGTGTATAATAAAAAAGGACTATACTTTAGCAACAATTAGCCCCAAGACAGCTCAATGTGTAGCTAAGATCTTTGTTTTTTTAAAAATCTTCTTTTGGCAGGGGAAATCAAAGCCAGGGGGTGGGAAAGAACAAAGTTCTGCTACTTCAGTCTTGGAAAGAAGCCTGCAGGAAAATCTCCATAGTGGTACACAGGCTTCCAAGAAGAAGGAATTTACTTTTGCGGTGAGATCAAGATTTCCAGCCACACACAATGCTGGGAAATGTGCAGTCAACATGTTTGTGTTAGGACTGGTGCAAGTGGAATAAGCATTCTGGCTGAAAGCCACTTTGATAAGGAGACCTCTGCACTGCTGAAGCAAGCTCACAAGAGACAGCCCTATGATGCTGGCTAGAAGCTCAGTGGGAAATAGGAGATACCGGCTTTAGCTTCCTCCTAGAGAGATCCAAATGTGAGCAGCACCAGGCAAAGCCTGGATTTTGATCCACAAAAGAAAAATTTAATAAAAAAAAAAAAAAAAAAACAACAATACTCCCCCCCTACCCTGCCCAAAATAAAAAAACAACCCAAAACAATAAAAAAAAAAAAAAAATAATATATTTATTTATTTTTTTTTTTTTTTTTCTTCCCCCTTAAAAAAAAAAAAAAAAAAAAAAAAAAAAATAAAAAAAAAAAAAAAAAAAAAAAAAAAAAAAAAAAAAAAAAAAAAAAAAAAAAAAAAAAAAAAATCCCCCCCCCCCCCCCCCCCCCCCCCCCCCCCCCCCAAAAAAAAAAAAAAAAAAAAAAAAAAAAAAAATATTAATTTTAAAAAAAAAAACATAAAAACAATCCCCCCTCCCTCCCCCCCCCCCCCCCCTTCCTCCCCCCCCTCTCCTCCCTTTTTTTTTTTTTTTTTCTTTAAATTAAAATAAAAAAAAAAAAATTTATCTCTTCCTCTTTTACTACTGGCCGGTGGTGCAAGGAGAATAATTTGAAAGACTGAAAGGGAATTAACACCAAGATCTCCTGCTCTGCAGCGGCCAGCATGAATCAGGCAGCCAAGGCCAATTGCAGGACAAAAACAGTATTGCATCCAGTGAATAGAGATTGCCAATCAAGGGATGAGAGATCGTTGTCTATAAGATCATAGTTGCCTTTTTTGAAGTTACAATTTTGTAACTTTTTTGAAGTTACAAAAACATAATGGACCATTTCCACATGAGGATTGCATGCGAGCTTGAAATCAGTTGTGGTCCTTGGTGTCGCTACAACTGGTGCTTCAACCAGCACTGATTACTGTCCAAATATCTCCAAAACATTCGGAAGTGGGTGTGATTATCTTCATTCCTGATAATCTCAGAATAGTAAACCACTTGGTGCTTCTTCTTCTGCCAAACAGCAAGTTGCACAAATCATAATTAACGCCTGTTCCTGAACTGGAGGAACAAATACCCCTTTTCATTTATCTTGCTGTTTTACAAATCATAAAGCCTGAGGTGTTGTTATTAATTCAGATGCCTCCCTTCAAGGTATTATCCTTCCTGCATACCAGTTCCCATATAAAGCTGGCACCACTGCGCCGTTTAGCAGCCATGGGCTTGCTTCTTCTTTTGAGTTCAACCATGGTTGCAACATTGATGTCTTTGGTTGGGGAAGCTAGAGAAAGGAAGAGGGCAAGTAATGTGATGCTTTAATCTCAAAGCTGTGAACCAAAGTAAAGCAAGAGCTTCTTCCAAGCTGCTTACATCTATCAGCAGGAAAAATCAGACTAGGTAATTTTGGAGGGATTGGGAGTAGGACGTTGAGTCCCACTGGCCTCAGTCTAGTTATGAGAGCAAAATGAAGTGGGAGCTTCATAAAAGCACCTTGAGCTCCTGATAGAAAGATGGGATATAACTTTAATACATACATGCAAATAATAAGCCCAGGTTTGTTGACGAGGTTACCTGTGAAATCTGCAGAAAGTTCTGTTTTCAGATGCCGGAGCGAAGGGGTGAGGTAATTGTTCCTGTGTCATGGTGTAATTCATCTGAAGAATGAATTTTAACTGAGCTACACCACAGCTTACCTGGAAGAAAATAGATTTGACCGAGAAGGAATATAGTATGAGAACATAGTAGGACTGTGCTGATCTTTCAGAGTGCAAATGCTACATACATGGCCAAAGGTCAGCTGTGTTGGTGAACTGAGTTGATTTATTTCTAGTAAAATTGTCATCAAATTGAAACCCATGCAAAGCTGAATTGTCTGGGAGCAGAATGCTGTTGAAATGCTGTAGCTTTAATTCCCATTGGAGGAAATTCTTGCCTGACCCTTCCTCCTGAGTCCAGAACTTCAGGCCCTGTAAAGAAAACGATGCATTGATGGTTTTGCTGTTTCCTTTCAGCAGAAGAAAAGAGCAAGAGCAAAATTGCCAAGTCTGTTCATTCCTCTTCCTGCATGGCACCAGGCCAGGTGCCAGAGCCCAGGGAAAGGGACCAAACGGTAGTTATGTTATTTCCTTTTTTCTCCTTGTTGTATGGCAAGAGGAGATTCTTGCTCCTGAAAACCCAGAGGTGCTCTTGAGCATTATGGGTGGATGGATTTCTGCTTGGCATGGCTTGATGAGCAGGGTTAAAGAGAGAGGTAGTCTAAGATGGCCATTGGGACTGGATTTCCCATCACTAAGCAATGTGGTTGGAAAGCTCAAAGTCATGTGACCCCATCACTTAGCAACAACAATCCTGGCAGACCTGGTTGCTGTCATAACCCCAAGACTGCACCGGTTGTTAAGCAAGTATATCACGGGACCACAATGTGGGAAAAACCAAGAGTCCTGGGCAAGCCGGGGTGGTGGTGGAGCAGGCAAAAGCAATGGGCCAGCAGGTGGGCACCACAGGTGAGTGCTATAATGGCACACAGGGGCAGATAGGTGCTACAGTCAGGCTCTATGGAGTGCAGGCAGGAGGGTGACACATTACAGGGGCATTACAGAGTGCAGGCAGGCAGACAAAAAAAGTGGCAGGAGCAGGAGTGGTTTACAACCTCCTGACAGCTTTCTCATGGACTTGCAGATAGTGATAATATGGTGGTGGGAAGCCACAGCAATTGTGAGCTGGTTGCCAGGCAGAGATGGTATTCAGCCGGTTCTGACCAATTCTGGAGAACCGGTAGCGGAAATTTTGAGTAGTTCAGAGAACCATAAAATCCCAGCTCTGACTGGCCTCACCTCCATCTATTCTCTGCCTCCCAGGTCCCAGCTGATTGGCTGGGTCTTCTTTTGTTGCCCTGCCCAGGAGAACGGAGCTGGAAAGCAGGTTAGTGGGGTGGGGAGGGAATGGGATTTTGCAGAATCCTTCCCCTGCCATGCCCACCAAGCCATGCCCACAGAACTGGTGGTAAAAAATTTTTTTAATCCCACCACTGTTGCCAGGTACCTAAATTGTGGTCATGGGATTATGGGGACATTGGGACAGCCACAAGGAAGTGTGGAAGTCCCTCTCATTCAGCACCTTTCTAATTTTGAATGTTTGCTGAACAAGTAGTTGTAACCCTAGGACCAGAGTTGGTATTCAGCAGGTTCTGACCAGTTCTGGAGAACCGATAACAGAAATTTTGAGTAGTTCAGAGACCCGGCAAATGTCACCTCTGACTGGAGATTTTGCAGTATCCTTCCCCTGCCATGCCCACCAAGCCACACCCACAGAACCGGTAGTAAACAAATTTGAATCCCACCACTGCCTAGGACTACCTGTAGAGAATTTAGGACAACGATGGAGAGTTGGGCATTGGCTCAGGCTTTAGTAGATACATAAAAGTTTGTGTAATTCTACAACTTTTGTTTTATTCAGGACAGTTACTCAATTCTTTGATGTAGAGCAGACTTAGAAAGTGAAGCTGTGAATGCTAGTACTACCTTTATTATAAGGTTACAGCACAAGTAAAAGAATCTTGCATGTCTGAATATGCTTCCCTCCTTCTCTTTATCTTGGTGGGAATTAGGGAGGGTTAAGTTTAAGATGCCTTCTCAAATTTTGTTTCTGCCTCAGACCCAAATTTCTTTTATCTGAACAATGTCTTGGTCGCAGTTGTTCCTCCTGTTCCTCGGGGTTATTCATACTGTCCATTATAGGAGGGGAGCAAGAACAGCTTGATAAATATGCTCTTTTTGAAAGCAAAGTTGATGCAAGCAGCTTATCTGGGCCTCAGCAAAGAGCCAGAAATGATGTCAGCACTGACAGAGATACTGGGTGAGCTTCAATTCTCCTATCAGCAGAGATCTCAGGGAGTAAAATATTTAGGAGCCATGGCAGAGAAGGCCTTTCTCCTGGACCCTGCCAGATGAAATTCTCTCACAGCATGCCCCCTCTGCTGGCACAGGTGGGGTGAGCCAGTCCCATTGGGATGAGATGCTTCCTCAAGTAACCTGGACCCATGCCATGCAGGACTTTAAAGGTGTGTTGGAAGTTAAAACCCACCCCTCTCCGAGAGAAGTGAGATATTTTAGGATACACTAAAAGGGCAGAATATTTCCCCTAAAAGAGAAGTAGAAACTCAGAGAGGCAGAAACTCAACCTCCCTACCTTTGTCAATGCACCATCAAGGCCTGGGGCGGTCTATTCTACATAACGAAGATCTACCTCCTTGAGGCAGACCCATAATAGGAATCCCAATGCCCTTTCATCACATCATCATCCAGCAAGGCTCAAGCAAGCCTGGAACTCAGGACAGCCTGCAGAGTTGCCCCTGCATGGCCCCATGGGAGTCTGACAACCAATCAGAATACAAGCTCAAATTCAAATCCCAACAGAGGGCATAAAACCCAGGAACTCTCAGCATCTCTTCCCTTTTCTTTACTCTTTTTTGCTCAGGAGCTCCCAGGCATGTGATCTGGTTCACCATTCAACCATCTTTCCAAGCAGTCACCATGTTTCCAGTGTCTTTTTCCCCACTTGGAACTGAACCCAGGATATTTCTTCCAACAGGTGATAGCCAACACCTTGTTTGGGGGTAATACCATCTATACAGCTCAGGCATAAGGAAGTTTTCTGTAGAGTTAGAGCTCAATGGAAAAGCACAAGGGCATTGGTCCAAAATTTTGGTTTGTTTCTAGGTTACAAACCACAGGAGGAGTGGGAGATAAAACGTCAACTACAGCAACAATTAATCTGAATGGCTGAGATTACAATTCAGCAGCCCCTATAGATATCTGCTTTGCTTATCTAGGTCTCTGGGAAGTTTCATTCAACCCAGACTGTGTAGACTGCCCTACAAAATGGGAGCTAGCAACCCTTTGCATAGACAGGGTCATTTTATGTTACCTTCAGACAGAACTGCTGTAGCAACATATATTTAATAGAACTGTAGATTGAAGAACACTAAAAATTTCCAATTCAGATTAAAGCTCAATCTTACTGTAGTTTTGCCCTGGTCTTTCTTGGATTCAGCTTGGATTACATATAGCTCTTTAGTTTACTTGCCCTCCCTACAAATTCCTTCCGTTCCATCTGCTTTAACAGGATGCGAATTCTCCCTTGAGGATCTTGTCAGAAAGTATCAGGGCTTTATTTGTGAGACATCTTGTTCTATACCTCATTTACTCACAATGACTAGTGGCATGTACGTGAGAGGGAAATTGCATTTGTTCTTAAAAATTGTTACTGTTAGGAAGAAGTATGGCCAGACCACTGTTTGCGAAGGTAAATTTTGTTCTCCATATACTTTCTTCTGCCTCCCTGGAACAATTTATCAGTTTTCCCGTTATGAATACTGTATATTCAATCAGATATTTATGTGCTACTTTTTGGTCCTCATAAAGAGATCTCAAAACCTAGGGAAACACAATGTTAATAATCTATTCATGGTTTTAAATTACAAAATTATGTGTAATTATTATAAACACGAGAACAAATACACAGCGTAAGTTTTTTCAGCAATTATGTATTCCAATAGCAGCATGGCATCTTTTAAAAAAAGATGTAGCTGAACATCTTTTTGAACATATGAACATATGAAGAACAGTTGCAGGAATTGGGAATAGCCGGTCTAGAGAAAGAAGGATATCATCATGTGTGGATGTTGAAACTATGAAAAATGGTCATAAGTCACATTTTTCAGTGCTGTGTTCTAAGTTGAGAACTGTCTGTATAAACCAGGGGTGGGCAAACTTTTTGGCTCGGGGGCCGCATTGACTTTTAAAATTTGACAGACGGGCCGGGTCAGCACAAGATTTTTTGGGAATCGCCCCCCCCACCCTTTCCCCCCCTCTTCTCCTCCTTCCCCTCCCCTCGGAGGCCCCCTGAGTCAGGAGTTGCTACCGCCAGCGCAGCTCCGCGCGGCTCCAGTCCCACGTTGCCTCGGGAAGGGAAAGGCAAAAAGGAAGAGCCGCGGCGGTGCTTTGCAACGGCAGCAGCGGCACCGGAGGCTCAGGCTCAGAGCCCGGGTGGAACTGCCTGTTGCTGCTGCCGGAGCACCGCCGGGTCGCCTCCTCCAAGCAGCCCGCCCGCCCGCCGGGCTTCCCCTCTGCCGCACAGCTTGGGGCCAGGCGCGAGCGCCCGCGAGTTAAAAGGAAGCCGAAAGTTGCTGGGAAGTTGCTCGGGTTTTCGGGGCTTCCAGGCTTAAACTTTGCACAGGCAAAGTTTGCAGGCGGGAGCGTCTTCCCGCCAAGGAGCGGGAAGGGTTCCGCCCAGCGGGCGGGCGGGCGGGCTGCTTGGAGGAGGCGACCCGGCGGTGCTCTGGGTTTCCCCTCCGCTGCGCGGCTCGGGGCCAGGCGCGAGTGCCCGCGAGTTAAAAGGAAGCAGATAGTTGCTGGGAAGTTGCTCAGGTTTCCGGGGCTTCCAGGCTTAAACTTTGCACAGGCAAAGTTTGCAGGCGGAGCGTCTTCCCGCCAAGGAGCGGGAAGGGTTCCGCCCAGCGGGCGGGTGGGCTGCTTGGAGGAGGCGACCCAGCGGTGCTCCGGGTTTCCCCTCCGCTGCGCGGCTCGGGGCCAGGCGCGGCGCCCGCGAGAAAAAGGAAGCCGCAAGTTGCTGGGAAGTTGCTCGGGTGCTGGGAGCAGGCTTTTAAACTGCCGCCCGAGCAGGACCAGCGAGCCAGGAAACGGGGCACCAAGGCAGGACAAGGCTCCACCAGCAGCGGCCTAGCTTTAGGTGGCTCCAAGCAGCCCGCTCCAAGCAGCCCGCCCGCCCGCCAGGTGGAACCCTTCCCGCTCCTCGGCCGGAAGACGCTCCCGCCTGCAAACTTTGCCTTTGCAAAGTTTAAGCCTGGAAGCCCCGGAAAAAAAAGGGGGACTCATCTTCGGAGAGGTCGCACTCGAAGGTGATTTCGAACTCCCAGCCGAGGCCTTTGCAAAGTTCTTCTTTTCTTTCCTACCCCGAGAGCGCTCCGCACTGTTTTGCAGCTTTGGGGGCCACGTGGCACAGGGCAATACGCCATGCCCAGCGATTTTTTTTCAGGGGCGGGCTGGATTGGACAGACTAACGGGCCGGATGTGGCCCACGGGCCGTAGTTTGCCCACCCCTGGTATAAACAATGCATATAGTTAGGCCTCAGAAACAAAGGGGGTGCAGCCAGGAAAATTTGACCCTGGTGCAGCAAAGTCCCTGCATCTTATTCCCTTCCTTTTAAGTAGAGAAAAACCAGCCAGCAATCTTACACTTTGCAACTGGCTTTTTCCTACAAGGTTACAAGAGAAAAAGTTTCATTCCTTCTCACTCACAGATAACAGTTACAAGGATGTAAAAAAAAAAAAAAGTTAAAGTGGCTCTAAGAGTCCAATTAATTCCCATTACGTGATAAAGTGGTGCATTTGTAAGGTCTTCTAACACAACATTCAAACAGTTGCTATGGAAGGGCAGCTGCAAAGCCGTTGTGCCACTTTTCTCCTTTCAGGACCTTTGAATCTGACAGAAGATTTTAGAATGCACTAAAAAAAAAAACCCTGACCCTAAAAACATCCGACAGAAATTCATAACTGCAAAAGAAGAGATTGATGTTTTGGTTATTTTCAGCGCTCCTCAGTTAAGAAATTCATTGCATGAGAGGCACCAGGCAGAATTACTTATACTACATCTGTGCAAATAGCCCTTTTGGAAGTGTCCTTAAGTTTATCCTTGGCCTGCTCTGCATTTCTCACATGTAATCTGGATATGAATTACTTATAAAGTAATAAAGGTGGGATAAAAATCTAGTAAATGAAATGAGGTACTAAATATGAAATGAAATAAATACGGCTCTTTTCTTCTGTGTCAGAACAATGTAACCTGGCCACTGTTCAAAGCTTTGCCGCAAGAATGTATATACGATAAGAAACACCATGAGTAACTTAATCATAAACTTGCCAGTTACTTCCTGGTCATTTGTTGCTACGGCAACAAATGTATACAACTGTTGCAACTGTATTTGTGCCCCCTTCCCATTAAAAAAAGGGTGGGTTTAATACTTGCTAGGTCTTGTTACACAGAAGAATATTTCCTTCCTGCTTCCTGCCATGGGAATGAATATAACATAAAGCCTGCAGCAAAGATTACACCTGAAGTTATAAGCTTGGGAAAAATGCTGCCCATTGAGTAGAAGAAAACAAAGGAGTCCTTATATAAATAAGGAAAGCTGGGAGAACAAAAGATTGTGCCTTCTTCAACTTCCTTGATTTATACCAGCAAAGTCTAATGTACACTGCGGCTTACTCCGGATAGATACTTTTTACTATGTGCACACGCGTGTGCGCGCACACACACACAAAAACTAATTTTAAAAAGCACTTCTGAGTTTGTAAACCAAGTTTGTATTTTTTTCCCCAAAAAGTCAGTTCTTCCCATTCTTTGGAGTATAATTTTTTCCACAGTGCTAAAAGGCAAGAAAAGCTTCATCATCATGGGATCATGGAGAACAGGGTCACCCCATTCAGTTGAGGGATCTACAGCCCTACAATTCCATTCTTTTTCCGATTGTGCTTTGGCTTCCTTTTATTTTATTTTTATACTTCTTAGAAAACTCATTCTTGATAGGCGGTGTAGGAAGTTAACACCCACCCCTCTCCTAGAAAAATGAAATACACTGGGAAATATTAAAAAGGCAGAATATTTTCCCTAAAAAGAGTAGAAACTCAGAAGCAGAAACTCACCTTAGAGAGGCAGAAACTCAGCCCCCCCCCCCCTTTGCTAATGGACCATTAAGGCCTAGGCCAGAGTACTCTACATAATAAAGGCCTCTATGCATCTCACCACCTGGCCTGGGAAGATTGTATCAGCCAACACTCAGGTGAAGCCATGTGGTCCAGACAAAGCCTACAAAGTTAGCTAAGACCCCCGCCCCTGGGAGTCTGACAGTCAATGGGATACATTTCTTACACAGGAACAGGAAACACTAAGGTGGGGCCCAACAGAGGGTATATAAGGGTCTCTCAGCATCTTGGCCACCCTTCTCTCTTTTCCTTCACCTTGGAGCATGTGATCATCCTTCTTTGGAGCTTCAAGCCATGTGGTCCTGTCCACCATTAAACCATCTTTCCAAATACCCTCCATGTTTCCAGTCTCTTTTTCCCCACTTGGAACTGAACCCAGAAGGATAATTCTTCCAACACAGCTTACATACATAGAAGGTATAAATGAAAAAGGACCTGAATACAAATGATAGATTCAAAATGATTTCTGCTTTTTCCTCAGAAATTGAGGAAGTATTGCAGAGATAAATAAGCTAAGTCACCTGCAGATGCATGAAAACATGTTATGTTTCTCATTTCCCCCCAATTAGTAGGAATGTTCGGAGAAAGCTATAGAGTCAGTTTGGTTGTCATGAGGTTATTGTAGAGCTATGGTACAGTATTCTCTAATACATGTTTGCTTTGAAATATCCAAGCAAGCATGGAGGGGAACAGGCCAGCGCAGCAATAAATAATGTTCCACAATTGTTGATGGGTTTAATTTATTTTCTATCCATTTGTTTGAAGTAGGCAACCTGGTGCTTTCAAATATGTCTGCATGGCCAACTGCAGTGGATTGTGTGAGAGAGGCAGTCCAAAATGTCTGGAATAATCCAGAAACTGGCTAATGTGTTCTGAGAAGGCTACCCTCAGCTTCCCTTTCCCATCTTATCAAAGCAATTTATCCCTGGAATAATCCAGAAACTGGCTAATGTGTTCTGAGAAGGCTACCCTCAGCTTCCCTTTCCCATCTTATCAAAGCAGGGGAGGGGAAGTAAGGGTGACAGTAAAATAACTATATCATGAGATAAGGCATGCAATACTCTTTAGACTTGAAGCCAACCTTGGCTGATCTCAAAAGTAGAATCAGATGGATTAATATTGGGATAGGAGATCCCAGGAAATCTTAGGACTCTGCCCTTAATCTAGTAAATTGAAAAAAACAGCTTAAGGAAAAGCAGGAGACAACTATTTTCACATGGTTGCCAAGAAAATAGCAGAGCCATGGTCATAAAGTTACCAAGCTTTGAGCTTGATGTAAGGGAATCTTTACCAACGTTTACACTTAATATCCCTATCTCTTGCAAAAAGTTGAAGAAATCCTTATACAGCTCACTAAATTCTCCCCCCCCTAAAAAAAAAAACCTTTTGTGGCATCTTAATTTCAGGCAGCTACATAGACAAGTATGGAGTGTTATTGGGAACGTTTTAGAAGTAGTTTGCCTTCTTGAGGCTGAGCGAGAAGGATTGCCTCAGAATCATCAACTGGCTTTGTACTTAAAGTGGAACTAGAACTCATGCTCTCCCAGTTTCTAGCCGGATGCCTTATCCACTACACCAAACTGGCTCCCCATGTTATCCCCCTTGAAGTATGCTAAAGCTTCTTTTGCTATATGAATGTCAGGCCTGATTCTGTGATGCTCCATTTTCCAAACCTCGGAGTGTCAGATCATGCTGTAACTTTGGAAGTCTCAACTTCCAAAATGTTATTTGTTTATTATGTGCACTTATTCAGGTTTGAGGCCACCCAATTCCATAGCGACTCTGGATGGTGTAAATATTTTTTTAAAAATCAAAAGAAAACAAAGTATGCTAAATAAAAAGTTTGGTGCAAGTCAAAAAGGGTGGGACCAGTACAAATTTCTGGGAGGATATCCTTCAACAGGGCAGGTGCCACCATCAAGAAGGCTCTGTATAGTTAATTTTCTGGGATTCTTCCCATTGCAGCTCCAAACATTTCAACCGAATCTTCAGACTTCTTTTTTTTGGCTACTTTCCAAAGAGCTAAAGCTGGCATTTTATAAACTATCAGTTCCCCTTGTTAAGGTATTTTCTTCATTTGAATGTTGAATTATAAAGGATGGGTAACGTTAATTACTTTACAGAATGAATCTTCATCAACATTACTTTAAATTCTTTAACTTAGGAACAAAACCAACATAAATTTAAGTATATTTGTTTTATGGGCAAGGGGAAAGAGTATACTTGCACCAAACAAAATATTGGCATGTAAGCATTTAATTTCCCTTCTTCTCTGCCTTTTCTTTGAACCTGTATTTCCTTTCCATTTTTAAAAATGCCGTTGCTTTTTATTTCTTTAAATTAAAATAAGTTTTGGGCAGTAAGTACTCACAAGTGACAGCTGAATAGCTAAGGAATGACAGCACACAGATCCTCATCGGCAGAGAGCCTGTGGAAAAAGTGACCAGCTAAAACAAACAGGTTCTGATTCAGGCCATGGTCTGGGTGTGGGAGAGGCTGAAGGAAAACACTCACAAAGGAAAGTTCCTGGGATCGTGCTTGCTTAAAAAGTTTAAAATCCTACGAATTCTTTTGCCATGGACCCCAAATGCAAAATCTGTTTTCCTTTCCACTGATATGGATCCTCACTTAAATGTTCCACAGTCATTATTCCAGTTCAAAGTGTGTGCTGAAGATGGGAAAGGAAGAGTTGGAGGCTCTCACTTATGGCAACCTTGCCCAAACAAGAGTCTTCATGTGTTTTGGACTTAACACCATCTCCGCAGTTCTCATCAGCGTAGGCAGGAGAAACCATGAAGGTTGAAAGTCAACCTTTTACTTTATTCTCTTTTTTAGTCCTCCGGGTGACTCAATAGGGATAGGAAAATGAGATTTTGACTCTATTGCAAATGTACCCCTGGAGCTGAGAGTTTCATAGCTAGAGAGACAAGACCTAATCAATTCCAGCTTTCAGAGTTAGTACAAGAACTATACAAGTAGAACCTGAGCAACGGATCCTCATTTAAACCAATTATCCACAGTCATCCTTGCAGCCAATGCAAATTTTCTTAAATAGGCATCAACAACTATTGTATTGTATTGTATTGAACTATTTGTACAAAAAATGGATGCTGTGTTCAAGACAGTGTACAGTTGCAAGAAAGAAAGAAAGAAAGAAGAAAGAAAGAAAGAAAGAAAGAAAGAAAGAAAGAGAAAGAAAGAAAGAAAGAAAAGTGTTTAATATCATGAGTAAAAACTTAGTTTTACCTTTGTAAAACTGACCATAAGTCTGTGTGGCTGGCTCTGTAAAAGCACACTTAAAGAATTTCATACGCTTTAAAGTAGCCATTCAAAATTATTTTAAAATACACTGAAAAAATATCATTGGGATTTCTTGCTTTCAGTGTACTTTAAGAAAATTGGACAAAGCGAACATGTTAACAAAAGCTTCTACGGAAAGGCAGTCATTTCCTGTCTGTTTGCTAGAGACTGATCTGTATTGTTTGCCACTTCCAGTTCCAGTAATGGGAATGAACACTTGACCAATATCTTGCCAGTTTGTAGTACTTGGTTGCTGAAAACACATCTGCCCCATTGTCTTCCACTGGGACTTTTGTGCTGCTGGAATTTCATTTTTAGAAAAGATAAAAGTCCTTAAAGGAGAAAACTATTAGAACTCATGATCATTTCTTTATGCTGGAGTTTCATGTTCGCTTTCCGATTACGAGATGTATTGCCTTTTGCTGTTGATCCTCTTATTTTGTAAGTTCTGGATGGGATACCAGCAGTAGAAACAAATTAATACATGTCTCCTCCTACCCATTGTTTAATGCTCTTCTCCTTCTCCTTCCTCTTAGGCAGCAAGGCGAAAAGTCAAGATAACGGTGAGTTTGCATGTTTTGAAAAATATATACCATTTTACTCTGAAGAAATGTGAAGTTATACAAATATTTATTGCTCTAGATCTGCGTATATGAGACAAGTATTTGGCCCAGGTGAAAATTTAAAAGTCACAATATGTTTAAAGTATAAACAGAATGTTCTTTATTCCCATCTTCAGCTTCTACAGTGGTTATGCTGTGGGCTAAGTTATTCTATTATAGTCAACTCTACAATTCCCTTATGGCACCTTTAAAGTCTAACAAATTTATCAGAGTAGAAGCATTCTGAACCACATTCTTTTCATAATAATCATGGAATATTCTGAAATCATATTACTATATGAGTGTGTATTACTATATGGAGGTAGAAGCTATTCCTATTGTATTTCAGTAGGCATAATATTCCATGAACTCAAATAAGCGGACTGCAATTTGCTAAGGTTCGATCCATAAAGTATTGATTAGATTTTAAGGCACATAAGATTGTTAGTTGTTCTTCTAATATAGAAATCACAGTAGGTATTGATTGAGTTTCCTCATAGACTCAAACCATCATTATAATTATCAACTTTAATCATAATCAACACTAAATCTTACATTCTTCACTGTATACCTGTTTTGAATTATCTAGAATAGCTTAAAGGTAGGTCTCCTATTTTTCAAAATTGTCAATAGCTGTTGTGCCTTCATTGGTAATTCAGGTTGAAACCCTAATACAGGGGAAGGGGGAAATCTCTTCTTTTTGTCTGTGAGAGAGAGACTGAGACAAAAATTAACAGTGGATGTTATAAAGTCACTGATTTTCATTGCTCTTCAAAGCAAAAGAGAATTTCCAGAAAGCATTTGTCATTCCTGGAATATTATATGGAGGTTTTCTCCTTTTAGAATATGGTTGGTCCAAATCACTTTTGGCACCCAATGGGGACCCCTGAAGTTATCATTCATGTTCAGATTCCCCATCATCACCAATGTCATTGACTGGTTAAAGAAGTTTCTTAAGACAGGATTGGACAAGTCACATCACATTAAGTTCAAACCATAACTTTAACGCCACAAACCCTATTCAGAGGATACCTTCTTAAGAACTGTGGTCCTATTTTGGAAGTGAAGAACAAGTAGCAATTTTTCCTATGTTGTAGAAATTTGAAAAAGTCCCTTGTATTCATGTAGGAATAGATCTTACCAGATTATGTGAGGCAAGACTACCCAAACTTTTTGAATTTTGAAGTATTCAAAAGAGCCTCATTGCTGAAAGAATATAGGTTATTATTGGAGGGGAGAGATAGATACTAATTTAGTTATTATGTGTGGAAATTGCAATATTATAAACTTTGAAAAATATTTTACTAAGTGGTGGTTTTGCTCAATCATTGTTTGTTGACAAGCCATAACAGCCAGAAGGGTAATAAACTACAGTTGTTCAATTCACACAGTATACCAAGTTATAATGGGGTTTATAGGTTTTTGTTATAAGTGTGATGTGTTGATGTCTGTTGTCTCCTCTTTTTTATGTATTAGCTGTGACATTCAGTATGAGGTCTGATTTAACGATTTAAAGTTGCTAGAAGAAGTAAAGGCAGCTATGTATAGGAGTATCTTTCTTCGTTAACTGGAAAGTGAGAGCTGTGTATGCCAGGAAAAATATACATGTAATTAGGCTTAGATAACTTAGAACTATGCTGCCTTCGGTCTGACCTAAGCATAGTACATAAAATTATCCATTACAATGTCCTACCATCAATAACTACTTCAGCTTCAATCTCAACAATACACAAGGACACAATAGATACAAACTCAGGGTAAACTGCATAAAACTCGATTGCAGGAAATACGATTTCAGCAACAGAGTGGTCAATGCCTGGAACACTCTACCTGATTCTGTGGTTTCTTCCGCTAACCCCAAACACTTTAACCTCAGACTGTCTACTATTGACCTCACCCCTTTCCTAAGAGGTCTGTAAGGGGCGTGCATCAGCGCACCAATGTGCCTACTGTCCCTTTCTTAATGTTCCCTTTTATTCATATCTATTTCATGTATTAATAATCATGTTTATACATATATATTATCAAATGCATGCTTGACAAAATAAATAAATAAAATGTTTACTTAAGTGTGTGTGGTAAACAAGAAGAGAAAGAGCTAAAGATGTAATGAGTGAATGTGTGAACTCAATAGAAAAAGGAGTGACCAGTTTGAAAGAAATAGGGCATAGTGGTTTGGTAAAATAGTAGGAATGAATTAGGAATTTATATAAAGGAAGAATAAATGGGCTTGAGAGGAAAAGCAATAAAGGTTTGTTAGATGGAATTAATGAGATCCTAAAAAGAGTGAGGTGGCTTTAAAAAAAGAAAGGGAGGGGGGGACACAGAGATGAGAGAGAGTCAGAGAGAGGGAGGGAGAGAGAGAGAGAAAGAGAGAGGAAAGGAGAGAGAGAGAAGAGGGAGACAGAGAGATAAAGAAAGAGATAAAGGTAAAGGAAGGGGGAGAGAAAGAGGAAGAGAGAGAGGGAGGGAGAAAAAGGCAGGCAATATATCAATTAGTGCCTAGCTGTGATTGAATCAAGAATGTTTTGGAACAGAAGAAAAAATATAAGAAGTGTAATGAATCTTGAACCACAAATTAGGTTTTCTCTTCCTTTTTCATATCTTCTGCTTCCAATTTCTTTTGCTTATTATTTCTTTTTGCATTATTTTTGTTCAGGAAACATTAATTCATTCACACATAATATATATGAAATTTCTACATAAACATTTCAATAAATAATAGTCATATTTCATTATAATCTTCCATAACTAATATAGCTTTGTAGGCAATTTATTGATATGTTGCTAACATCACTTCTGAAAGCCATTAAGTAGCTGGAGCCTTATGGTTTGCTTTCAGTGTTGAGAAAATAACGTTTTTATATAACTATAGTATAAGTCACAGGGAATCAATTTTCTTTGTCCAGAAGTCAATTTGCAGTTGATAGAAATAATAGAAACTTCTAAGGATATTCCCACAGAGGAATTAATCTATGTAATAACTTTCTCCTTAAAAGGAACAATTATAGGGTATTGAGCAAAAACAAGTTTAAATGAAATGTTAATCTCATTATATCTACAACTGCATGAAGATTTTCTCAGGCTTTTTCTATTTAAGTGTAACGTGTTTAAAATATATATTTTTGTTGAATAAGACAAAAGATCTACTGAAATGTTTGGCTTTAATACCTCTTCCTATTGTTTGGGCAAAATAGGAAATCTCCAATTCTTTATTCCATTCAAACATTAAAGCTTGCATATCAAATTGATTAATAACTAACTTAAATTTATGATGCGCAGTTTCAGGGTGTACGAATCACATTAATAATTGCTTGTGGTACGCGAATGTTTTGGGGGCTAAAAATGTCACAGATCGAAATTGGGATGTCAGTAGATGTTTTTATTGTCGGTACTGACAAAGTAATACATACTAGGCAAATTGTATTTGTGCTTTAAAATAGAAAAGGATAAAAATATACCTTTGATAAATTAGAATATATGTACTTAGTGCTTTCAAGTCAATGTTGATTACTGGCAATTGCCTGGACAAATCCCTGCAGTTTTCCTAGCAAGATTTTGAAAGCGCCAGTGCAGAGGGAGAGTGATTAGCCCAAAGTCACCCAGCTGTCTTGGGGTCTAAGATGGAACTAGAATGCATGGTTTCCCAGTTTATAACCTGCGGCCTTAACCATTATACCAAACTGGCTTTCTTTCCATATAAAAGCGTTCTTTTAAAGATCTGGATGACCTTTTTAACGTCTCTTTTTAATGAACAGCATGATTACAGGTTTCACATATACATACAAATATGACCATGGTTACATATTCAATTTTTATATCCAATTCCTTAACAGTGCTTTTATACATTTTCTATTTTATTTTTTATTATTCCAAATATTTATCTCATTATTTAATTCAGTTATGATAACTTCATAATCATTATACTTTAGTATTTTAAACTGTCACATTTGTATATTTCATCTTAAATTCTAATTAAAAAAAGACATTCTTCTATAAATTGGTTTCCCCCCTGAAATCTCAATATAAGTGTGCCACCTCTAAGTTATAAATTCATTTATTTTCACCCTTTTTAAATCTTGCTAAAACATTTAACATTATTACCTAAAACATTAAACTTAATAATCCCTTTAAAACTACATAGCATATATAAATTAGATTCTGCATGATTTTTCTCCCTTTAAATTTCATTAAATTCCCCCCCCCACACACACAAAAAAGGACATATTAATCTACTCATTCAAACAGTAAAACAATCCTAAGCCCTAAAGTTAATTCCATTTCAGCTCTCCTTCTATATCAGAGATGTTAAAATATGGAAAACTGAATAAAACTTGTTTAAAAAAAAAGATCTGGATGACCTTATAGGTTTAGGAGAAAACGGATCAAAGAACAATTTCCTAGAAATAAGATACCATAATCTTTGAATCAATATAAGAGGAATATATCTTCCCATTTTTTGACACTTTTGCCTGTCTTGGGAGCACTGAATATTTCCCTAAATATAGAGAAAGGTCCCCTTGGGTAAATGATCCAAAATCGTTTTTCAGCTCTGCTAGTTGGTAAAAATGACACAATGGCAGCCTTGTTTCAAAATATTCAGCAAGACATGTTCGAAATTCTCCATGAAAGTGTTTTGGTTCTGTGTTTCTCATATTGTGTTCCAGAGATCACAAGATTCCATGAGAATTCGATGGAATTCCATGAGACCCTAACAGCAACACCCCCCCCAAAAAAAGAGAAAAGAAAAATTTTAAAAGTTTATTTGAACACATCCATTTTTCTTTGATTAGGGTTTTTAAACTCTTCAGATAATATTGCTTTATCTGTGTAGTGGGGAGTTACCCAACATGTTCTATAGCCTGAAAAAGTATGAAAACTTGTATTTTAGTTATTGGATTCATTGATACCTAGCACTTACATGTTGCACATGTTGCTCTTTTATAATTAATAAGACCATTCCAACCCATAATCCAAACCAGGAAAAAAAACTGAGTTGTGTTAACAAAGACCACAGGTTTCCTGACTTCAACTGTGGAGTGAATCACAGCTGGAGTGATTTAAATCACCGATGAACTGATTAAAAATAATAGCGACACTGACTTTTTCGAAAATGGGCTCTTCAAATGTCATTTTATAGGCATAGCATTAACAACATCTTATTTGTGAAGGAACAAAATGTTTTTGAAAAAGGCAGGCTTGGGAGCCATTTGAATGCAACGTTTAACTCTGCTGGTTGAATTATGAAACAGAACTCTTGGTGGTAACCCTCAGTCGTTTGTGTAGTGAGATGGTTGACGTTTATTCTGAAATGTCGTCTGCAATTTTCACATATGCATGTAAACAGATTATAATGCATTTATCATCCCCACTTTGGAAATAAATGCTTCAGATATCACTGCTATCATGATTCTAGAGATGCTTATATCTTCTCTGCCAGTGTGTCTTGATTGTGTGTACAGGTAGTCCTTGATTTACAACAGTTCATTTAGTGACTTTTTGAAGTTACAAGGGCACTGAAAAAAGTGACTTATGACCGTTTTTCACACTTATGACCATTACAGCATCCCGATGATCATATGATTAAAATTCAGATGCTTGGCAACTGGTTCATACTTATGACCGTTGCTGTGTTTCAAGGCCACATGATCCCCTTTTGCAACCTTGTGACAAGCAAAGCCAATGGGGAAGCCAGATTCACTTAACAACTGTGTTATTAACTTAACAATTGCAGTGATTCACTTAACCACTGTGGCCAGAAAGTTGCAAAATGGGGCAAAACTCCCTTAATAAATGTACCACTTAGGAACAAACATTTTGGGCTCAATTATGGTCATAAGTCAAGGACTACTTGTATAGGGCAATATTTCCCAAACTTGGCATTTTCTACATGTGTGGACTTCTAGTTGAGTTTCTTCTGAAAAGTTTAGAAATCAAATTTCACATAACTGAAGGGGTTCAGGAGATGGATGGCTGGGCAGATGGGCTCCATACCAGCCGTAGAAAGGGCAAGTCTTATAGATCTATAGTGTGCAGCCAGCAGCAGATTCCACGTGGGACACAGTCTGCTAGTTCCTTGCTGCCATTATTGAATGTCAGCAATCAAGCCATCGTTTGCTAAGCCAATTAACTAATTGGAGGAGGGAGAAGAATGGCTAAATCATTGATTTCTTACTGTTAATCACATTATAAATAGGCACATGTTTTTTTTTAGAATTTTGTAAAGGCATATTTTAATTGCCTGTTCTTATTCATTCTATTTCAATGCAGTCCTTTGCTTAAAAGCCTACAGGTGCCACTTATTTCTTGAGCCTTTCTCCATAACTAAATTAGAGCGCTCTCTGCCCTTCCTCGGATCTGCAGAAACCATACCAGCGTTTTCTTTGTAGTTCCCATTGACAATCCCTATCCTGTCTCCATTTCCTTTGTTCCTAGTCATTGCAGCCGTTGACTTCTTCCAAGCGATGGGAGACAACGCCTAACAGATTTTTATCAGCTTTGAGACTGCCTGTGGATCAGAGGGGGGATATTCAGCAGGATTTGACCAGTTCTGGAGCATCGGTAGCGGAAATTTTGAGTAGTTCGGAGAACCAGCAAATACCACCTCTCACTGGCCCCGCCCCTGCCCCCATCTATTCTCTATCTCCTGAATCCCAGATGATCAGCTGGGTCTGCTTTTGTTTCCCTGCACAGGAGAACAGAGCTGGAAAGCAAGTTAGTGGGGTGGAGAGGGAATGGCATTTTGCAGTAACCTTCCCCCAGGAGTGGGGTGGGAATGGAGATTTTACAGAATCCTTCCCCTGCCATGCCCACCAAGCCACACCCACAGAACCAGTAGTATTTTTTTTTGAATCTCACTACTGCCATGGATGGCATCACTAGTACAACAAGGATGCAGTACACTTGTCTCATTCTTTGGCTGGGAACAAGAGGAAGGCAACAACACAAGAATATGTTAAAAAGATGTTGGTGCCAAGGTTATGTGACATGAGAACAGAACTCTTGCTCAGGATTGACAATATTTACAGTAGGAATTCTAAGACTGAACATGGAAAACCAAACACCTGACAAAGTCCAAACATACGTTTGGAAATTGTATGGGGTGCCAATCCTTCGTCTCTGATTGTTCAATAACTTTTTCAGCTTAATTTAATATTAAAGCCCCATTTTTCTTCATGTGATGTGGTACATTTCAAATTAGCACGTAACTTGGGTAAAGCCTTTTCTTTGCAATACCTTTTATTAAAGATTATAACATTTATGAAATACAAACTAAAAGAAGAAGAAAAGATAGGGGAAAAGTGAATAGAAGGTGGAGAAAAGAAAAAAAGAAAGAAGTGACTACTGGCCTTCATTACAATAGATACAAGCAAATTCTCCACCCCCTTTAAAATTAGATTACATAAGATCATTGTGAAGATAGTTGAGCTCCTCCAAACACAGCTGGCATCATACAGGGAAGAAAAACAAGCACAGATTACCCTTGCCTCCAGCAGCTATGTCATCCCTGAGGTCCTTCTGTAGAATCCATCAAGTATAGCAAGTCTGGCTTTTCCTCATATTTTAACTCCATGAGCTTCATACTCCATCTTTCAAATACGGACATCCCCTCGGAGATTCTAGTCTAGTGCCTCCAACAATTTCTCTATTTCTATTTAATATTATATCACTTTGGGACTTTTCCATTCAGCCACCAGATGTCTCCCCAAATGTTCTTCACCAAAATCTCAGAAGCTTTCTGGCAATGATCCACATTTGTATTCCCTTCATGGGGCAATGCCAGAATTGGCATGCAGGTCTGCACCCCACCCTCCATTCCCTTTTTTTTTTTTTTGCTTCATCATGTTTTTTTCAGATAATAAAAATAGCTGCTAGTTGCCATGGCTACATAATTGTGTGGAGGGAAGGCAGCCAAAGAGCTAAAGGGTGCTATAAGGCAAACATTCCCACTAATGGGAAAAATGACCTGCCTTTAAGCTCAAGGAAGATCCAGTGTTGCAGCCCAAGGGAAAGGAAAACAACAGATGAGATACAGCTAAGTTGAAAGCAAATCGGGTGCTTGCTCCAGTGGTGTCAGGAAATAGGCACCAATCCCCAAGATCAAGAAATTTCTACCAGGACCCTTCCTGAAAATTCCCTGGCATATTATAATATCTTGCAATCAGCCATAGTGCACATTTTGTTTGGTTAGACATCATTTCTGAGCAAAACTTCTTTTTGTGAATTAGGAATGGAGATCACGTTTATGCTTCCTGAATAAAAATGGGTGATTGCAAATGTCATATCCAAATCCGGTTCCCTGTATGGAAGCTGACCGTGGTTTTGGTCTATTTAAAATATGAGGTTTCATTATGCTAAAGGTCTTATTTTTGTTTCAGTCAGGACTGGCAAAACTACCTTTTGTCTGTTTTATCAGGAATGGAGCATCACTAGTTGTTATTCCAATGGAACAGCAGCTTAGTAGGGGAGAAGGAAAACGGGCGTTGGCCCACATTACATGAAGAACATACACAGTGTCGTCTTCTAGACTGGCTCTCAACACAATTTTCAGAGCCTAAAATTAGCTAGATTATAACTGCAGCAGTGTCACCCGTAAAACACAATTTTACAGCACAATTTTGTCTTTTTCTGACAAACCCAGACCTCACTCCAAGACCTTTATCCTTAAGTTGCTTTGCCAACAATAACCAATATCAACCCAACCCAACTGTTAATGAACAACAGAGATACTCTCAATAATATGGGGCAAAAACCCAACCCAAATGATGCCTATTTCTGCATTAGGCCTCTTTAATGTAAACAAACTGTGATGGTAGCCTGAATTAAACCTCAAATATACCTGATTCAACTCCTAAATCATGCCTAATTCATGCTTAAATTTTCCTTGTGGCTAAGAAAAGCTTTCCACAGTTTTCTCCACAGGAAAGCAATCTATCTATGTCAGTTTTCAAAGATCCAAAAGTCTCTAATAATGTCTTTTTCCAATAGCAGCTACTTTCAATGACATCTAAAGTGTTTCTCCTGATCTTTCAGCTGTCTCTACAACTGGCTCTTCCAGAAGGACAATCTTTCTTTTCCCTGCCTCCCCGCTTCCCCAGTGGTGGTATTCAATTTTTTTTACCACCGGTTCTGTGGGAGTGGCTTGGTGGGCATGGCATGGCTTGGTGGGAGTGGCAGGGGAAGGATACTGCAAAATCACCATTCCCTCCCCACTCTTGGGGGGGAGGTTACTGCAAAATCCCCATTCCCTCCCCACCCTACTAATCTGCTTTCCAGCTCCCTTCTCCTGTGCAGGGCAACAAAAGAAGACCCAGCCGATCAGCTGGGACTCGGGAGGCAGAGAATAGATGGGGGCGGGACCAGTCAGAGGTGGTATTTGACAGTTCCCCAAACTACTCAAAATTTCCGCTACTGGTTCTCCAGAACTGGTTAGAACCTGCTGAATACCTGCTCAAAGAGGATCATAATGATGAATCTCAAAAATACAATTTTAAAAAAGCCAGTTATAAACTCATAGCTGCTGACTTATCATCTCTTGATTAGCACATTCTGTTCTCTGGCTGTAAAACTATAGAAGAACATTATAACGCGTTCTTGCTTGAACTTGAAAGAGTCATTAAACTATATGTTCCATTAGTAACCCACAAAAAAAAAAACCCCAACAAACAATTTACCCAAAATAATAAGAAAACTTCAATCTAAAAAAAATCCTTATGGCGTAAAAACAAAACTAAATACATAGCTAACTTTAAAAACTGATACAACACCTTATGCCGACATTTAAAGGCAGAATGCACCAATTACCACTGCAAGCAAGAAGAAAATCTTCTACGCACAAAATCTACTCGTGCCTTCTATAACTTTGTAAACACCAAACTTAAAGACTCAAAAACCATCCCATCCCTCAAAGGTCCTAATGGGAAAGACTATACGATGAAGCCATTAAGGCAAACCTCTTTAACACATTCTTCAGTTCAGTCTTTGTAAACAGTAATGGCTCATGCCCCACATTTCCTAATTGTACAACATCTAACTGCAACAAACTACAAATTGACTTTACTGAAGATAACATAGAATGCACTACGCCACCTAAAACCATCCTTATCTTGGCCCTGATGGCTTATGTGCATTCTTCTTAAAAAAGCTCTCCACTACCATAGCAGAACCCCTAAGCATAATATATGAGATATCATTCAGAACCAGCTCCTTACCAAACCCATGGTCTTTAGCAATGGCCATCCCTATTTTCAAAAAAAGGTGACCCCTGCCTGGTTGGAAACTACAGACCAATCTCATTGTGTTGTGTCACGTGCAAAGTTATGGAATCAATTATTAATCAATGCATTACCTTCCACCTAGAGTCAAACAACTTACTCTCCAATAAACAATTTGGTTTTAGAAAAAAATTGTCCTGCAATTTGCAACTTCTACACTGCAAAAACATATGGACTACACCAGGGTCCCAACCGCCGTCCGCGGACGGTACCGGCCGGAACGCCTTACCGGCCGCTGGTTGCTGGGCGCTGCCATCTTTTTGTAAAAGCAATTTTTCGTCAAAAAGATGGCGCGCCAGCGTTGGTGAGCTTTTCCGGTAGAAAGCCATTTCTACCCGAAAAGCTCACCAGACTAATTTGACGAAAATCACTTCGTGCGTCACCGAAGTGATTTTGTCAAAAGATGGCGGGCCCAGCTGACGCGAACCGCGGCGCCAGCTGCGCCGAACCGCGCGGCGGAAAGGTTGGGGATCCCTACACTACTTGACCAGGGTAAAGCAATAGATGTAATTTACATTGACTTCTGCAAAACCTTTGATTCAGTGGTACATGACAAACTACTATAAAAATTAAATTCTTACGGCATTTCTGGATCCCTTCACAAGTGGATTATTGCCTTCTTGTCAAACAGGCAACAAATAGTAAAAACCCTGCACCAGTTATC